>NC_134365.1:109404671-109708123 GCF_035582795.1 Mycteria americana | reverse complement strand
AAAGAAAGGAAAGAAGGAAAGAATGCAGGCACACAGACTGCAGCCTCTTTCTTCTAAATGAAGAAAATAATTTATCTTTCTTGTATGACACCACTTTCTAACTGTAGTAGTAGCACTCATGCTCTAGAAAATATGCCAGTGCATTAGAAAAACATAATTATTTACAATATTTTTAAATAAATGTTTCTTCCTTAACTGATTTGTCATCGTGTCATTCAGACACCATCTCAGCTTACTATTCTACAGTTCTGTGGTACAGCTTAGAGTAATAATACTACCATTAAAGATAAAGGGATTTTTACCACTTGAAATACCTACTAGCAGGTATGCATTTTCTTTCCCATTAACACAAAATGGAATTAAACTGGATTTCCAATAAACACATGCAAAACAGTTTCTGTGACATGATATAAAGATTTTATAATCTCTTTATATATAGTGCTGGGTGTGCTACAGAGAGAACATTCCACACCATAACTCAAAAGTATCTCAACAAAACTGATTAGAATTTAAGGGCAGCAATAAAAAAAAAAAAAAAAAAAAAAACACCCACCAAAAACAAAAAACAAAACAAAAAAAAAAGTACTGAAGGACTTAGAGGAATGGTTTATGCAGAAGTATGCAGACATATTAACTTTCCCCTCCGCTAAGACAACATGAAATGGAACTATGCTGAAATCTGTCCCTGGGTATCAAGGGCAGAAAAAAGAGGGTCTGCTTAGACTGTTCAAGTCTAGTGGCCTTATTCATGCCAATAGTCACGCTGAGCTTTGAACTTCAAACTGAAGCTCAGAACTTGCATACATTATTAAACACCAGCCATGGCGCCCAGAGCCCCTCCAGACGCTCCAAGGCCAGAAATGAGCCAGGCTGGGCTGACTCAGCACTACATGCTATGTAAATAGATGCCCTCAAGTCCACGGGGTTACAAAACCCTTCCCTCCCCCTCCGCTCCTGCTCCTGTTATTAGCGGGCTGGCACCGGGCTGGCAGCTGCAGGCAGCTCATCCCTATTCAGTTGTCAGGAGGATGTGGAGCCAGGATAAGCAACCCCAGCCTTGCAGGGAACAGCGGGTTGCTTCAGAGGAGACCTTTCCCCGTGTAAACAGCAGCGCTCCGGAAACAAACAGCTCGGGATAACCTGTTCTCCCAGGTTCACTTCCCATGCTGCTTGCCAGCCTCCACAGCAGTGAAGGTGCTCGTCTGTGCCTGAGAGACACTGCAGCCCCAAAGCCCTCCTTTCCATCCAGAGTTTTTCCCTACTGCTTCTCCGCTCCAGTCTCTGACTGATGCTCGGTATATCAACTTTTTGATATACATCAGAGCACAGAGAAAGGGAACCTGCTGTCCGAACAAAAGAATCCAAAAGAATATGGTTTAGAGTTGACTGTGCGTACAAGGCCTCAGTCCTGGCCCGGCCGGTGTGCACGGGCCATCATTCATATCCTGGCTGCGCTCGGCAGCTTATCGACACCTCAGGTGCTGGCACCGTCTTCAGCACTGGCGGCCCGTACCAGCCAAGGCTTTCGGCCCACCTGAACCAGCCTGCCCGGGCTGTATAGGCTGTGCACACAGAACATCACCCTCCTGCTGACGCAGTTACTTTTTGCAGCTCAAAAGTGATACGTTGGAATACGGTCATTCTCCAAATAGGCTCGTTTACATAAAAGCAAAAGAATCAAATAAACCACAGCTAACAGAAAAAAAAAAGGCGGGGGGGTGGGGTGGGGATAGTGAAACTTCCATATAATGTGCAATTAGCTTATGGAAAGCTGCTCCAGTGACGTGAAAGATGCACCCATGTTTTAGTAATTTAAATGTTAACTTAATTACTCTCCTTTGGGAAGTAACTGCATTGGTGATGGGATGATCTAAAAAGTTTCTCTCCTCTGTGAGCCTTTGGAAGGAAAAGCACTTAATTTTAAAATGCTTACTTGCCAGTGCTATGACATTATCAGCTCTGATCATTCGTACAATATCAGCACCATTTCCCTATTCCTGCTCAGCTTTTAACTAAGATGTCAAAGCTGTAATTTTCATCAATGAATAAAAATGCAATGCATTTTTAAATGGCAGAATTACTCATTAACTTCACAGACTCCCTTATCTACTACTGAATGACCATCCCTGAGCTGTCTAACTGAGATCGCCTTAGGGAGTTGCTCCAATATCAGCTGAAGTAGCAGAACTCTTTGAAGTCATTCTCTTGTAACATCAAGTTAAAAAGAAAACGCTGCCTCCAAGGAATTCTAATTACAGTATTTCATTTCCAGGAACATAGTTTTATACTGACCCAACAGTTCAAGGTACACACATCTTTTTCTTGTCACTATGATAAATTAATAAAGCAAAATATATATTTTAAATGTTTCCCATGCCAGAAGGTTTTAAATATGTGGTTAAAAAAAAAATTAAGGTCAGAAATCATCTCCAATAAAACAAATTAAACTGTAATGAGGATTAAAAACCAGGTCATTCATCCGCTTTGCAGTTCTATTTACAGTGTGTCTATGTAGACTATTTACTAAATTGTGTATACGAACAGATTAATGGGAGTGGAAAAGAATAGCATAAAATCAGTAACAAGGAGAATGTCAACAGTTTGGGTTACAGTTTTTGTTGCTATGGCTAAATACAAAACAGCTAAATAGGTTGTCTAAATTTTTATTTCTTTTTGTAAGGTTACTTTACCCTTATTTTTAACTACAGTCAGATAATGGAAATACGGCTCCCTCACTAAAATCTACATACTTCAATTTGGTAGTTTGGAAAACATTTTAACATTTTGCTTCTCTGAAGAAATCAAGGAAAAACTCTGTTCATTAAATCTCCAGAAAGGCAGTCACAAAGCAATGACTTTGTGTGGACAGGTTCTAGAGAATAGAAATAAAAGTTCCCTGAGAAAACTTTACTACTGTTTGGAAAATTTTGTCCACCAACTTTAAAAAAAAGTGATTCTGTGTCATATGCTTCACAATCAATTTTATGAATATGGCAGAAGTACAAAGAAGACTGAACTAAGCCTACACAACAGTAATCTACATTGTTTATGTTACAAGACTGCATTCTAATTTTTCTACAGGGAGCACTTAGTGTTAAATTATAAAGCAATAATTTTTTACATAAAAATCCTACTGGGAAATGATATAACCTGAGTATTACAGAGGCAGTATGTCTAACAGATTAATTACGCCAACTTAAGAATTCCAAGTTGCCTGTATTTAACCGACTGGGAAATGCACGTTTCACTGTATTTTTAATGCTGTATTAATCTCCAGTATTTCAACTAACCAGACAGTCAAATTAAACATTTTGGAACAGCGCAGTGATATATCTTGTGTTAAAGACATTCCCTGCTATGAAAGCTGAAGTATTCATTAGGAATTCAGGTGCAATAGAAAGGACTGATTAATTAAAAGACAAAAGATAGTTGGTTTTACTACTTTTTGAATGCCATTAAAGAAAGCAATAGGATGACTTACTTTAGTTAGTTTGCCACCTTGTTTAAATGACGCATTCTGCTGAGCAAACCCAGTTCCGCAGAAATCCTGCCTCACTCCCACCATTCTTCTGGTCTTACAACTTGAATCAATCTGAGCAGAACAGGAAGTCATTTGATTGCATTTCTGTAGGTTTAGGAACAAAACTTCCCTTTATTGTCCCACTGGCTAAAATGGGCTTGGATATCAGCAGGTGGCCTTTTCTAACAATGACACATGTAGAAGACCTACGGGACAGCACTGCAGAATCTGTATCACAGAGTGAGCAACTTTAGAAGTAAGATAATGGAGGAAACAAAGAAGAAAATGGGAAACGTTTAGGAATCTCTGTTTCTAAAGGCATTTTCCTACATACATGTTCATGGACCCAGGTGTAAATGGCCCACTAACCATAAATTCTCCACAAATTCTGACTTGAGCAGGCAGCAATATTTACCAGCTATGATATTATTCATATTATTTAGATATGCTTACATGTATTTAGGAACCTACTAATCAACAAAACAAATTTGAACTGTAATATTTCATAAAAAAATAGCAGAAAGAAGACCAATATAAACAGGAAACTGCCATCAGCTTTATAAAAACAATGGCATCTTTTACCTCTCTCCCCCAAATCCCTACCCATACTGCTCTCTCAACTAACAAATTCATTAAATATATCCGTATTTAATGCAACTTTGTCATAAATTCAAAAACCTTGGCTGTCTCCTGAAACTCCTTAAATACTTTAATCAATTAGCCTGGAAGGGTTTTAGCTGGAGATTGAGCTTTGCCATCACACTTCAGAAAAGATGTCAGCTAACTCTATAGGGTTAAAAAGAGACCAGAAAAGGATAACCAGAAAGTCTAGATGTGTCATCAAAGGAAATAGAGCAACAGTGCTCTAAAGAATGAATAAGACTGAAAGGGAGACATGATAACAGTCCTTTGTTGTGTAAAAATTCCTCTCCTGTAACTTAGTAATATATCAGACACATTTCAGTTTCTTAAACACTGCTGAGAAGTTTTACTTGGACATAGTTATCTGCTGCAAGATTTGGGAGCAGACTTGATGTGAATGGTTGAAGAAGGTTATCTTACGACTCCTGCATACTATTACAAGCCTCCTCTGACTTGCATGCAAAATACAAAGAGCAAAATTATTGTACAGCCAAAATTATGTTGGATGACATCCTCAAGTGTCAAAACCTCTGCTTTTGATTTGCTTAATTTTAATTCTTCAAGTTCAAACTTTCTGTCAGGACAACAGGATGATCCCTTAAGGCTTGTTCTTTCTGGAGGTATGGATTAGAAGAATGATCTAACAAATCTTGATCCAAAAATGCTGCCATAGAATGAATTAAACCTTGGTATTGTGTAATGCAGAAACTGTGACTTCTGTGCTGTTTTCTTTAAGTGGTCTTCATATCTTTACTTTGAATCACAAACTGAAAAAAAAATTATCTAAAACCATATTTTTTTAACAAAAGTCATTGATAGAGGCAGTCCCAAGTGCATCCATGAACTGCATCCCACAATTCTTTGCAATGACTCCAAGTAAACTTGGTTTTGTCTGTCATGATAGTATCTGGAGACAGGAAACTGATTTTCTTTTTTTTTTTCCTTTTTACTCTTTTTTTTTTTAATTTAGTCTGGATGAATGTGGAGATATGTCAGCAAGTTAACAGATGTTAAATACTAAGTTCAGAGGTTTCACAATAGTTTGCAAAATCACTATATTGAAAGGTTTAACAAGTTTTACGTAGAGAGATATGTAACACAGCAGACTGGCAGGGACAAGAATTCCAAAGACTTTCTTCACGTTGCTAGTCACTATCACAGTGAATAAATCTTTCAATTTCAGATTTGCGTATGCATGTGCGCGTATGTGCCTGTGCGTGATTACAAAGTCCCAAAACATCAGTAGCATGATGTTGGAAAACATAGGACTAGACAAATATGCCTAAATGAACAATATTTATGTGAATGGTAGAGTCAAAGTCACCTGAAGAAGCTAGCTCTTGACAAATATAGCTCCCTACTCGCATTAGGAGGGCTATTCCAATATTCCTCTTCAGCCCTTCTGCATGCAAACACAATGTGTGTTTCCATTGGGCATTTTCTTCTTTATTGCTAATATGTGATAAAAAGGAATTCATAAGAATAACCAAGTCAAATAAGGTATCTGCTACACCACAATTTCTAGAAGAGGGATAAGAGAAACACGGTTTGTCATTTCACCTAATGCATAACTCAAAGACATTTCAACGGTAAAGGCACTACAAAAACGTATACAAGGCAGAACTGTTCAATACAGGAGTCTTAAAATATTGCCATTGCTGCAGGGGATATTTCCACCCTAGAGGATGCTGTCTGTAAGAACAAGTTCCTACACAGTTCCTACCTGCAGGACATAATGAGATTTGAAAGATTCAGTGTTGTGTGAGTGAAGCTTTTAAATAGAAGTAGCTTTCCTGAAGAAGCAAGGCTTATATGGATAGATTGCCTACCTGTCTGCTTACCTGTCTCCTCCTAATAACTTTGTGGAATACAGTCACTTTCAACCAAATTTAATATCAGGCTATGGTCTCCGAGATAATTACACTCCTACAAGTTCTGTGAAAATGAGCAGCTAAAGCCAGAAGAGTCTAAATCAGTGTTTCCAGCAAGAAAAAGGCAATCAAAGCTTTTAGGCACTATTTGGCTCACAAATCAGCATAAACATACCTTAACCACAGTAGCCCCATGGCTTACCTGAGCATCACAGACTACATTGAAATTAACTGGGGTTACATGTGTACCTATCCATACGTTGAGAAGGAATGAGGAAACAACCATCAGAGCTTGTTTTTACCCTTGGAACAGTATTTTTGCCTTTGACTGCCTGTAGATTTGGGGTTTTAACAGAAGAACTCCAGATATCAGGACAGAAGACTCCAGTGTGCAACCCTAATGTTAGGAAAGCTTTCCATGATGCTTCTCTACAGCCGCCACGGAGAGGCAGAAAACACCTCTGACCCGCTTCTCTTCCCAACCCCTTCTTCTGTTGGTAGAAGAAGCTCAGCTCCATGCATAGTGACAGGCTCTATGGTAAATGGAAGGTACCATTATATAAACACAGGATATTCTTAACATTTTGAAAACATCATCAAACCAATACAACAGTAAAACCATTTTGGGTTTAATGATCTAACTGCTTTGTGTTATTCATGTGCTGTAAAGGATACTGAGTTTCAATGAGCAAATGAAATGAGAAAAGGAAAGGACAACAAGGAAAATGTGTCCCTTTCGATGCAATTACACATACAACAGTCCATATCTACCTAGCCCAGTTTTCCATTTCTCCTAATTAAAAGCAATAAATCAGGACAGTTTATTGCTGAGTTTTGTTGTGGGTTTTGTTTTTTTTTTCTAAAGAAGAATGTTTTGACTTATCAGTTTGACATCTTTGGCATTAATTAACAATTGGACCTCAAAAGGGCATCTTCTGTTATGAAGTTTAATTTCAGATCTATTCCAAAGCCTATTAACAAAAGCCCTTGGACTGAAACCTCACTTACATTCACAATGTATAGCAATAGGACTGATAGCGATCACAGAATAGAGATAGTTACATTTTATCATAAAAGGACCAAATAATAATGGAATATGAGATTTGAGTAAAAGCATTATTTGCTTTTTCTGCATGTTAGGCTTTGTCCTTCAAAAAAAACCTATGTAGGAAATACCCATAAACTAGCCCTGAATCAAATGGTCCTGTCAAGCCCTCAGCGTAACATACCGCAGAGATGCCAGTTTGAGTCTTGAAAGCAAGAGTATGCCTCATCACTGCAGTACTGTGCCCACAGGAATAATTTTATCATCTCCAGGAGAATACAGATTATTTTAAAGCCACACAATACAATCGTTGCTGGCTGCACTGTGCCTCCTCACGCAGACATACAAAATGTTACACAACGGGGTTTTTTCTTAATCCATATTTCATTTTAATTAAGCAATTTACATTAATAATAGAAAATAATAGGAGAAAACTATTTCAGTCAAGTTTAATTCTTGTAATATTAATATCCTCTTAAGATGACAGATATAGTTTGATAGAACTGCTGAACTAAAGAACTGCTTTACAGCCCATGAAAAACTATCAGTTTAAAAACGTCTCTGGAGTAGCACTGCTTGCCTTTTTTTAGCTACATGCAAAAAATTGTATTGGGACCTCATGCTATATTTTAGTTAAATTTTAAAATTAGTTTTAAATATGCAGAATCTCTACTGTGGCAATGACTTGTAAATTCATATTATTAAAAAATACAGTAAAGTTGGATTAAAGCAGTAAAATTACTTTACCTCTTAGCATTATAGCATCTGAAAAAACCCTGTTTCAAGAACTCAGTTTAATCATTCTGGTACACTTTTGCTGAAGAAATAAAGATTAAAACAGAATACAGTAAGTAGCCAAAAGAAGTGAATTTGCTAAAGGTGCAAAAAGATCTATGTTTCTCATTTGAGCAAACACAGAGCTCATTTCCAAGTCCCTTAATGAGTAAGTGTTCGAGGAGCTGAAGGTTGTTTTAGTCACTTGACTCTGGCTACAGTCAAGCAGAGTCTTGTTGCTAAAATCTCAATTACCACTTTGAGAACTGAAGTGTTGATGGAAGCTTCGTTCATGCCGTGTGTCTTCTGAAGGCTGTCTACAGCAAGATACTTTCTTCTTTATGGAGCAAGGAACTTGGATCCAAATGACAGCAGAACAATGACCATAATATTTTTCATAAACCTGTTGGTCATAGCTTTTTACCTGCTCCAGCCAATGCTAAATATATCAAGATAAATTTAAATCCTGGACACAGAAATGTAAAAGCCACGCTGACTTGATGAAAAGGCTCCCAAATTACTAAGCTGAAACATCATTTTAGTTCCTGGTCTGTCTTGAACGGAAAGCTTTAGCAGTGGCAGTGGTCGACTCCAAACATGTGGGAAACCCTCCCTGCTGAATTTAATACAGATTATTTTTGAGTTAAAAAATAACTCAAAATATGTACTTTACACTACCCCAAACACAAAATATTTGAGTATAAAGGGTGAAATAGGCCACAATTACAGTGCTTGACTACTTATCCATTTAGCAAATATTTCTACAGCAGTACAATGAAATTAAGTATTTAGCATTTTATCTTGGTCCTCAGATGAACAAATTAGGATGATTCCAAAAAGCAAAATTACTTTCACATAATTTCT
This sequence comes from Mycteria americana, assembly GCF_035582795.1. Lineage (NCBI taxonomy): Eukaryota > Metazoa > Chordata > Aves > Ciconiiformes > Ciconiidae > Mycteria > Mycteria americana. The sequence continues at coordinate 109,699,407 of NC_134365.1, read as the reverse complement.
TATGACATACCACCTATCCTTTAAGTACTGCTATAAAATGCATTCTCTTATTCAGACTTTGTAGAGTGATGAAGATAAATGGACACGGACAATAGCTAACAATAGCTGAGCTACGTCTAACAGATATATATAAAAATATATACACACTCACACACACAGAAATATGCAGACATATGTACGTACAAAGAAAGCAAGTTAGCTTTACATGGTTGTGTGATGCTACCTACTACTGAAATAATAATAAAGTAACCAACCATTATACTTGTTTTGTTAGAGAAATGTTGCTGGTTCCCCCCTTCCCACTTCCCCAAAAAACAAGTGTACAAACATATACCACAAAAACCAAACATCTATTCTTTTTGTATTTGGCTCCACAGACAAAACCTCTTTGTACACCTGTGATTTCAGACGGCCTGTGACTGGCTATAGTAAAACTACAGTAGTAAAAAAGAAAAAAAAAAATCTACACATCATCATGTACATGATATATTAGAACTATAAGACAGAAAAGATGATATAACTACAATGGACAATAGGAAGCTTAGACTGATGCTTTGGAAATACCAGATTTATTTTTAACTCCTCTTTGACATCTACTGTTTATATAGTCAGAGTATTTACTACTAAATTAGGATGGGGTTTGCAAAAGCTCTCAATGTTGGTTAAATCTGCTACCACTAAAGTTAATGGGGGCCAGATTCACAGATGGTGTAAATCGGCTTAATCCTATCAAATCCAGCTTTGAGTGTTTTATCACTAACTTCACTGAGTACAGATTAGGCCACTGCCGAGTCTTTTGAAAATCCCACTCCTTAATTCTTCTGCACACAGTAAATTCAAAGCCCAGTAATTAAAAAAAAGGAGAAAATAAAATTCTAGGCAAAATGAGGCTACTAGCTCCAGGAGTCCAGTTGTCCTCTCAATGAACATCCCAGCTGAGGCCTGTAATCCCTGTTTTCAAAGACACACAACCTGTACATATTATTATTAAAAAGAATCCTGGCTCTTTCTAAGGGAAGTAGTAATATGCTGACTAATTCACAACCAGCTACTCACTTGTGAACTAAATATTCTCAAAGCTATTTGATAAAATCAGGGGAGGCCAACAACATGTACAATAGCTAATTTTTAATATTATCTTCATCTGAGTCAAATTAAGACTCTAATTATAATGTATTCATCTCATAATGCAACTGTACAACTGAAAACATTGGTTCAGTTACTTTACCATCAATCTTAAGAAGTTGTAAATTACTTTGTAAATAATACCTTGAAAGCAAAGAAAGGGACTTTTTGCCATAAGAGCAAGAGGGATGATATCCTCTGCAAGGGTATCAACTTTTAGGGGTATAAAATTTGTAGTGTATAAGGTCAAGTGAACATTGCATCAGCACTGTTAATTCTCAGCTATATAGTGTAATAACGAATCCACTAGCTTCAGCTATGCCAAAACATTTCCATTTGTTAGAAATAGTTGTGTACCACAAAGAACTGGAGAGACGGAACTGCTGAAGCACTGAAACGTCAAAGAATCGATTAAGTAACATGATCAGGACTCTATCGCGTAGTTTATATTTCAGTTTGGAAAAGCAAACAAACCCCTTTTTGTAGTCCCTTCCCACCTTGTTTGCAAACCCTCACTCTGTATGTGGCAATCGTAGAAAGGGTGGGGTTTGTACCATCTCATTTAGTGCTCAGTGCCTCTCTCTGAAGACATTCTGATGTTACAGAGCAAAAGAGGAAAAGAAGGAAAATAAAAAGCATTTGATCAGCTGCGTATCAGGGAATAGGATAATGTGGCTGACCAGGCAGGTGACCAGACAGAACAGTCACTGACTGAAGGGTCAGGGTCATGAGAAGGCTGAAGGCAACACAAGTAATTCTGTTCTCCCCTGGGCCCCTGAAGGAACTGCAAGGAACTCCCAGTGCTGTGTCTCTTGGGAAAAGCATAATATCAAAATGGTAAGCATCGCAAAACAATATGTTTTCTTGCAGTTAGAAGGACACTGTTCCTGTTCTGCACAACTTTCTTACACTTCCATTACATTTTCTCCAAACCAGATGTTTATAAAGAAAGTGAAAAAGTTATGCACATGACTTGGAGGTTTCCATGTTATAAAGACACAGAACATGATAGGAAAATTGTTTCTCAGGTTTTTACACTCATTTTGTTAAACACTGTCAGAAAGATTCAATTGCATATCTTCACATCTCTGGCACAGAAACACAAAGTACTTCTTAACTTAGACCGAAAATATGAAATAACAATTTCAATCTCATTATTCTTTGAGACTGGAACCTGTCCCACAACCTGTTTCACAACTGGAATCAGATATTTAGAAAGATTCTGCCCTCTTTATCCCCTCGTGAGTTTATTCACACAACTGAAGGGTGTACATGTAGACCATTTTTACAGTTTTATTATGATAACATTTCAAGTGCTATTCTCCATGATAACCTTAACTTTTGAGGCCCCTTAACATCTTACCCTTCCATCTGTCTTCTGTTTAATCAATATTTCCTTTACTCCATTTTTCCCCACAGACAACCGACTGTGATTTCTAAATAGCATCCCTGTAAACAGGAATGTTTCCCACAAAAGTCTCAAAGCAGTTTTACCAAAGTTGTCCTGTTGCAATATTTACACAAAACTCAAAAATTGCTAGGCTGCTCATGGGCTGTCATAATCTCTTACCATTTACTTCTTTCATTATTAGTTTATTTTCCCTCTGGCTGTTTTTTCTTTCCCCATCCACTATCTCACATCATGGACCTACCTGCACTGTGCGTGCTATCACATACAGCACACGTTGTGTACAGTTTCTTCTCCTCCCATTTTCCTTCTCTATTTAGCAACTGAAATGACTAAACTACAGCAACTGTTTATTGCAGTGTTAATTAATGATAGAGGGGCAAGGGCCCCTCCCAAAGGCAAGAACCATCTTTAACACCTGCATTCCAAATGTACTGTCTAACCTTTCAGAAAGTTAAAACTTCTGAAACTTATCACACAAAGAGGTAATACAAAACTAGAGCAGGAAGAGGTGCTTGGTTTTTATTCATAAGTGTACCTTTACACTTAATTCCAGCGAGTAACAGACTCCTTGAAATAGTACTTTCAGAGCTCCGGTTCTGTAGCAACACATAGTAATGATCATTCAATTTCTTTCTTCTTTTAATTCCAGGGAAATAACAAAGAGGGACAAATCTAGTTGCAAAGGAATCAAGCAAGATCTCTTCCATGATGCACCCCTTGATAACTACATGTGTTCCAAAGCTGCTTATAAAAGGTGGGATTTCAGGAGAAGATTGTTGAAGGTTGCTCTCCATAGGAAAATGTAAGTACAATAAACTCCACTATAGTGTTCACAGGGATTTACGTACAAAATCCAGAACAGAAATTAAAAAAAAAAAAAAAAAAAAACACCACCAAAAAAAAAAAACCCAACCCTCTCAGGCGTTAAATCTTTAATCCTTGATTATTTGTCCAGCAAGGTGACAGATGGCAAATCTACTGCGATTATTAAAGCTCTTCCTCTGCATTGGCATCTGTTTTCCCTGGGGTAAGTAGAACGAGGGAGTTTGCCTGCCTAACCAAATCAGCCAAGTCTAGATATGACTCCTTTCAGTATATTAATACTGCCCAGAACAACATATCCTCACATTGTCTTCTAGTATCATGCCTGTTAGTTATGTATTAGCTTGTCATGATACTGTGTTCCAGTCTTTGCATAAAGGAGAAGCTAAAACAATATTAATTTACACCTATCTACATATTTCTAGTACATGAATTGCTGACATAAATAGGCATCAAATATTACCTATCTCAGAGAACTACAATTGTAGTCATGGAAACAAGATCCAAGCATCAATTTGAATTTGGAATTCAAAATGAATGATCATTAGAAGAAGGTTAGTATTGACAAACTCTTTGATACAGCTGTGTGTTCCTGCAAGCATATCTAATCCCCTATCATACAGACCTAGACTGAGTCCTAGATTAAAATGAAGCTGCAAGGGTATCTGTGTCTACGGATGGGCAATCTGGGGTGGGGGCAAGGGGGGTGCCTGGGTATTCAGAAAACTGCATTAATGACAGAGTCATTGTTCAATAAAAAGAATATTCTTTACTTCAGAGACCTGAAGGTACTAGCAGTTACCTGTAACATGTAATGAGAGTTTGCCATCCAGCTTAAAAGAAACAAAAGAACATTTTATTTCATGTAAATCATGTAAAAACATCCAGGGTAATAAAGGGAACTTGCTGAGCCTTTCCTCATAGACTATCCTTTTGTTTTTTTGAAGCCTATGTAAACTCTAAGTGGTGTCTGGCAGGGACAGGGGACAGTTCTGTTTCCTGTTGTTTCAGAAAGAGAAACTACGACCTAATTCAGAACCCTAACAGCTCAGGCTTTTGTCTTCTCTAAAACCCAACTACATTCTTCCCTTCAAAATATAAAAGTTAAATCTTGCTCTATATTATGTTTAGCAATATTTTTCATTCCCTTGAAATTTTATTCACGTTCTAATGGAAGTACTTTCTATTACTAAATGTGGAATGTTAGATTAAAATCATAAACTAAAAGATAATAAGGTTTGAGACTGTGATGATTATTATATGCATAATGCTATATATCCATACACCCCCAATGATAATACCATAACCTACTTTGCAGAAATAAACAACTGGTATTCAACGTATGAAACTACTTTTTTTTTTTTTGGGGGGTGGGGGGGAAGGGAGGCACATGGGCAAGGACTATAATTCATTCAGATTAGTTCCATTGACTGCTTTTTACAAACAATTTCAAACAAACCAAATAAAGACAAACCAAACAAAGAAGCCATCTGCACAATTAAATGGTCAGTCAGCACATTTAACTTATATAAGCCATGTTACTAAATAATGTAAACACCATCTCCCTGAGCTGACATCCTGGCAAAAAAAAAATCTGCATCTTTCATGTGTTTGAGGTTAAAGTTGCTGTGAAGTGGTATACCTTGCTCTAGAGAAGAGGGCAAACGTACTTTATCTGTGAAGAAGTGGGAAGGAAACAGACCCTCTCAGTGGTGTTCTGTTTGTGAGCAAGATTAAGAAGGAGGAAACTTAAGACATGAAAAATGCAGCAATCAGGATCTTGTCTACCACTTTTTTTTTTCTTTTTTTCCACTTGGTAGGGATGTGCGTTAAAAGACAAGCAAGAAGGAAGAAAAATGCATGCGATAACAGAAGGCAGCTACCCTTTGTGAAACGTGCGCATTTACTGCCTCCTGAAAAAACTCATTGTTTAATTCTGAGAAATATTTTTGGCAGTCAGGTTTTCTGAACTTCTTAATTATGGACAATTTGCCACCTAGATTATTAAACTGGTTGATTTATTTAAAATGAGCCTTTTGGCCTTTTGAATATAGAAGAAAACCTATTAAACACTATGACTCAGGCATGTACCATAATTTTTCCAGCAACAAAACAAAAGGTCAAAGGCTGAGCTTAGAATTGACAGGTTAGCTGTGCTGTAAATCAATACCAGCCTTTGTTGACCACAGCGATCGCTTTATGGATAAAGGTCAAATCATTTAGAAGGCTCAAAGAATAGTAATGAAACCTTGTGCTTAAATTCTTCTGTTTTTCTACACCTCCAAAATATACTTCTCCTGTATTAGTCCTCTGCTGAACAGAAAGATGAAATGATAAATTATAAATCATTTAGTTACCAGTCATAAATGGGAGAGAGGCAGAAATCATCATCCATAAACTCTAGAAGTTCCCCTGACACCAGAAATTAAGAGGATGATGCCTTTCCCTGCTGGCCTAAGAGAGTGATTACTAGCGCTGTGCTAGTGCTGTAAAATACCACTTAATTTGGAATCCACCATGAGACTACTAATTGGGTCAATAGCCAGAAAGTGAAAGTTGGCAGTGACAGTCTGCCACTCAAGCATGCTTTATGCTATCCGCTTAGAGAAATTTTACGCATCTGCAAGGAGCCGCTAGCAACAGGATGCAGCTGCAATTACACAAGGAGAAGCCATGACTGGAGCAATACTAGCTGAAACTGTATGGAAGGATGTGGGGTCTTTACACTGCAAACCCTTCTGGTACCCAGCTAATGTTTCCTATAGCACTGCCTCCCCGATCATCCCATCACAAAGCAGTGCTCTGAGCCAGGGCAAACAGGAGAAAGTTCAGGGCTAAGCTAGAAGACAGCATTTATTTTGAAAATAGAAGTGTTTCAATGAATTCAGAGTAGCTCTGACTGTCCTTTGCGAGACAGAAACACGTTCATTGTCTACACTGAAAAGATAGAGCTAATTCATGCAGATCTTTTGAAACAGACACATCTTATCTTGAGAAAAATTGCTGCAAATAATTAGATAAAATTAAACCATAAAACATTTAATTATATAACCCTCAGAGAGTCATCACTGGTTCTTCTATCAGTACAAATGCTGTAACTGGGGTTTCCAGTGTTTACTTTGCGAATGCATTCAGAAAGGCAGTGCCTTGTCTGATCATTTCTTTTGATCTATTAAAGTTTTATTAGTTTCAACAATTTTTTGCTACTGACTTAGCATTCTGATTAGTTATCACTCAGCTTCTTGCCTATTGACAGATTCCTATCAGCAAGACTGTAAGCCACTTTGTCACTACACTGCAGGGGAAAGAGAGGCTTTCTCCTGTATTTCATCACCTTGGCAATCACAGATTTAGGATTCAAAGAAAAGACAAATGCTTTTCTCTCAGTTTTGATGAAGGCCAGCAGCAGGAATTTGTCCCTTCCTGGAAAGTCCTGTACTATTATTCTTTTACACTTCGCCAGAGTCAGTCAAGAAAGGTTAAAAAGTCTGAGGTTCTCTCTGAGGTCAGAAACATCAAGAAGCCAGTAACCCTCATGTAAGTGCGTGGTCTTACCATGAGGTCTCAAAAGCTCTCCTCTCACTGCTTTGCTATTGTTCAATGCATTTCTGCCCATCGTGTCAATGTAATTTATAAATGATTTGTACGTCTTTCAGGAACATTATCTTCTCTTTACTGCAAAACTGTGTCTGAAATACAATTCTGTGGGCAACCTGATTCAAAGGTCATACCCTTACATGCAACCCTCAAAAAGATTTAAACAAACCTCTTAAGCTCAGTCTTTACATGACATGTGCCCTGCTGGAATCGCTGCATTTTTTTCCTCGTTTAAAAAACAGCAACAAAATTCCTAACCTGGCCGTAGGATGGGTCTGTCAGTTCACGACAGACATCATGTATAGATTACCTTGAAATGGAAACATTCGTTTAAAATGGAAAGGCACTATTTAAAAAAGAAGAAGAAGAAAAAAAATCTTCCTGTGGTCTTCCAAAAGCATTCCAACGAGGTTACTTACATTGCTTTGAAATTGGTTTGAGTTATGGGAAGGCCACAGCCCGAGACCAGCAGCTGAGACAGCAATGGAGATGAAAGTTTTTTAGCTTCCAGATTCAAGGGGGAACACAGCTGCTACAGCTGGTCCTCTCAGATCTCAACACTTACTATAGTGATCAAGAAAGCGATTATGTTTTGTGTCTCGGTTTGAAGAATGCATTAATAAAAACAGACCTTAAATAGAACGAAAAAAACCCAACAAAATTATTAATCAAACACTACACTTTTAGCTCTGGAAATTGAAGTGGGCTGATTTTAGGGAAACTGGGTTCTCTAACATACTTAATTACCACCTCTGCATGAAACTGCCATTGGTGTGAGTCAGTACTTACTATTTGCTTTTTTAAAAAACAACTGGCATTTGTTTACATTAACCCCACAAATGTTTTTTTTTTAATTGATATATAGCAGCATATATATGAAATAATCACAGAAGTTTCTTGTAGCTTGTTAGGAAAAAAACAATTAATGCCATTAAATGTTGATCTAGGCAGATATAATGGGCAAGTGTGATATGAAGCACATTTCAAAGCAAAACAGCAATAATAACCTAAGAGGAAAGGACTGGAGAATTTAAGATCACCATTCAGTAGGTGCTGAGCCCTCAACTCACAAATGGCTGCATGATACTGTACATTCCCCTCCTGGAACTTCATGAGAAAGTTGGGGGGTGGGGGAGAGAAAACACATAAATATGGATTTTGGAAAACATAAGCATCCTATTCCATACATGTAATTTCAACCACATTGCTGATTTCAGAACTTATCTATAAACAAGTACTGGTTTTAAAACAAAATGGTAGCACGGTTACAGTTGATAAAGTATTCAAGTCTATTTAACCAACATGAAATTCATATTATTTTAACTGAAATTATCCAGATCCTGGAACAGAAAATAACTTTGTTAAAGCATAGAGGAAAGCACCAAACCAGAAACTCAAATTCAAATTTTCAGGCTGAGTTTAAAAAAAAGGTTTCCGTTCCCAACAGAACAACATGAACTGCTGAACATAAAATAATAATAATGATGATGACGCTAGTTCAATTTAGGTGTTTAAACATTAACAGAGCAACTTTGGGAATTTGCCTTCTGCAGTGTTGTATTCTTGGTCAGTGTACTGGTTTTGGCTGGGACGGAGTTAATTTTCTTCATAGCAGCTGGTGATATGCTTTGGATTTGTGACCAAAACAGTGTTGATAACACAGGGGTGTTTTCGTTACTGCTGAGCAGTGCTTGCACAGAGTCAAGGCCTTTTCTGCTCCTCACCCCACCCCACCAGCGAGGAGGCTGGGGGGGCACAAGGAGCTGGGAGGGGGCACAGCTGGGACAGCTGACCCCAACTGGCCAAAGGGCTATTCCACACCATATGGCGTCATGCTCAGCATATAAAGCTGGGGGAAGAAGAAGGAAGAGGGGGACGTTTGGAGTGATGGCATTCGTCTTCCCAAGTACCCGTTACACGTGATGGAGCCCTGCTTTCCTGGAGATGGCTGAACACCTGCCTGCCCATGGGAAGTAGTGAATGAATTCCTTGCTTTGCTTTGCTTGCGTGCGTGGCTTTTGCTTTCCCTGTTAAACGGTCTTTATCTCAACCCACGAGTTTTCACACTTCTACCCTTCCAATTCTCTCCCCCATCCCCTAAGGGGAGTGAGCGAGCAGATGGGTGGCTCCTGGGGTTAACCCACAACAGTCAGCAACCAAGAGTTTGTCAAAAAATAAACGCCCTTTTCAAAAAAATAACACCAATGGCTTCTTCAAAAAACACCTGCAGTCACTGGTAGAATTATTTTGTACTGTGTTGTAGACAATTTTATGAAGAATGTATTTCAAATGTGCCACTTTTTATATTAAAAAAGGTCTTCTTTTAAAGAAGACTGGAAATTATTTTGGTATGGAAATTTTTCTAGAAGAAAACTATAACCAAAATTATAGAAAAACTTGAGGACTGAAATTCAACAGCTGTACTTGAAGGATGATTTAATGATATTGCATCAGACCTATCACAAAACTGTTTTTTCTTTTTCAGTCATCTAAAATATAGCTTATGAAGCTGATGACTCCTCTGCCATCAGCCAAACTAACAAAATTTTCTTGTATCTTAAATTCCCCCTAATTAGTTCTAAATGCTTATATGTTTTTTTTAAATAAACTCATCACTGGCTATGATAAAAGGTATCCTTCAAGACTTTATTTATAAATGCTCTCTCTTTCCCAATAGTGAAAAAGCTGAAAGCAAATAACCACTTGTGTCAAAGTAGTCATGGTTCTATTAAGTTAGCTAAACCACACAGGCAGTTGGAAATCAATATAAACTAAAAGCTGCAAGTCAGTATGCATGAAAACACACATTTAGACAGTCAAAAATCCAGAACTATTTACAGACACTTTGCTTGTTAACTGTAATATGCTCAGTGTTGGTTTATGTCACAGGAGCAATAACGGCATTTTACAAAATCATCAGTCTTGGCTCATGGTAATTAATTGAAATGAAACAAATGAAAAGTCCCTCTCCACAGTAAACCTCATTTAAGAACCACCAAGCAACAGATATGGCATAAACTACTGTTAGAACACAAAGAAACTTCGTATGTTTAATTATGTACCATACACATAAGTCTTAGGTTACGTTTTGATCGAATATCCTAAAGAAATCTGTCTTGTCTGAAATGAATCCAATCGTCTTTTTTCTCCATAAAGCAGGCTTTAAAATAAACAGGAATTGAGTAACAGGAAAGGGGGGAAAAAAGCTTAATTATTTACGTTTTTTTAAAAAGGTGGAATCTTTGTGTCTGCAAAAGGATTTTGTACGTTTTATTGCAGATGCTCAAGAAATGAACTTCACAAAGAAGTTAGTGATAAATAAGTGTTATATACTTTCAAATGGCAGGTGCAAATGCTTGAAGCTTTTGTTTCTGCAGTGTGGGAAGTGATTCATTTTAACGGTGCTGGTTTTAGTTAGCCTACAGTTGGAAAGTGGATTTCAGACAAATGGCTTTCAGAGCTTTCAGACACATCCTCCAATTTTAAGTTTAAAGAGGTAATCGGGAAAAATATGCACAACCTTCCTGAGAAATGAGGACATAGGAGGTAAATATTAAGTCATTTACAGTAGGATTCTGGAGCTAATTAAGTCAACAATTGGCTATTGTGGGCCTATAATTTCTCTCTAATCTTCAAAAGCATATTTCTTTCTAAGGTAGCAACTAGCCCCCATATTTTGGACTCTCTCACTTCAGGCTTTAGAAGCTTCCTCTGTCAACATGAGCAGCACTGCTGGTACTTCAGTGCAAAAGACAAAGCCTCCAGTGAAGTGGATTCACCGCATCCAGCAGTCTGTAAAGAAGTACCACATCATTTCTTTCAGTTGTTCTATATAGCAAATGGTGCAAACATCTAAGCAGAGATCATGAAGCACTAGCTACAGCCAGAAGCAAGAGACTGTGTCACAGAAGCCAGAGCACAGCAGGTCCTACAGACAGGGGGAGACCCAGAGAACACCTGGCCCTGAGAGGGAGAAAGCTGAGGAAGCCCGTGAAAGCTTCACTTCCCATAGGACCCATGTGCAGTTCACACTGCTCATGCTATAACTCCTCTGGAGGTAGACTAGGCTTCAGAAAAAAACTAGCAAAAGACTACCACACAAAGCGCAAAATGATCACAGAGCAGATGACACTGAACAGCTCTTTAGTCTTCTTACCAAAGACTGCTACTTTACTCTAATTTTGTATTTAGTTAAAACCTAAGTTTTCAGTAGTAGCCAGACTTAGTTCTCACCACTCGTATTGCTGGCCAGCCAGGGATCCCATTACAGAACAGTATTATGGTGCACAGATATTCATGGCAATTTTAAAAAAAACAATTCCTTTTCAATCTCATACATTGTGTTGTACATCCAGACACAGCTGCAAATCTCAGATGAGGAATAAATATTGAAACAAAGTATTTTAACTCAGAGGGCTAGAATACTAACATGTCATGACCTTAAATAATTCCTTTGAATATTTGGCATTAAAATACTACCCCTTAAATGTCCAGCAGTGAAGCAGGTTTGAAATAATTACCATTGAGATTGTTCTGCGTTACCAGAAATAACTGTTCCTTGGGTTTTATATTCCTTCTGCAAATCAAGGGTAGCATCAGGTAATTCCATTTGGCTACTGAACATTAATTGCAATATATTTACTTAATTTCAAAACAGTTACACTACCTCCTTCTTCAGAACTGACGCTGGGAATACATCCAGCAGATGACTGCCACAACTTCAGTAAGAACACTTAGCATTTAAAAACAAAACCAAACCTCCATGACTTTAATGGAAACATTGGTATATAAAGTAGAAGAGTAAGAAATACTCTTCTATTTCTCAATCCTTACTTAGGTCTATTAGCGTTAATCTATTATTATTAGATCATTTATTTTCAACAAAAGTTTAAGTTTTCAAAATAAAGCACCCAATCTTCCTAAGCTTAAAATAACTGAGGTTACAGTGTATGGCAGTGAAATTCTTATTTTTGAGTGTCAAACATGCCAGAAAAATTACAACTTCAGAAAATTTGGTATAACCATCTGCAAAACTTTAGATGAAACAATGGAAAGAACTAGTCTAAAATAATGCTATTTAATTTACTCAATTATCAGAACTCAAAATTATTATCAGCTAATTTTAAGAAAAAGCATTCTATTAATTACACATTCATTGGAGTTTTAGGTCAGAATTACACATCCATGAGGCACAATCAGCAAAAAGACAGACAAGAGCTCATACCATTTACATTAAGAACAAAAGCACTGCTCTACTTAAGAGTTTGTAAGTGGGAACACTGAGGGCATTTTTGGAATGGTTTTATACTTTTCCAATTAACGTATACAGCTATTTCTGACTTTACTAGACAAAGCCTTTGCAATTCGAGCACTTGTTCAAGAAGTGTAGACTAACTTCCAATATTCCTTTGGGATTCACAGCAGATTCAAATTCACCTTTACATCTTGTGGTGTTGCTTCCTAAGCAAGTGTCTAACAGGCCACCATGTAACACAGAGCAGCACAACGAAAATTGGCTTTTACGGCCATCATCTTTCTAAAATGAGGGCCACTACTGATAAAGCTGCCATGCTTTAGAACCCATCCCACATAAAGGGGGTAACCCTAGGAACCTTACCTCAGCTGGGACAGTGCTAATTGTGAGTTCCCACAATAATAAAAAAGTAGACAGCTGATAAAAGCATGAGCTACCAGCACCTTGACAGAGCTTTTTTGAAATCTTTATTTGGGTTAAGAACAAAAATTCTGCTGAAATTTTGTAGATCTGGGTCTTAGACATCACCTGCACAGTTTAAGTCATTATTTTAAAATACTTCTTTCCTTTTTGGTAAAAGTAAGCAGGATATTAATTAAAACTGTAACATCATCATCAGCTACAGCCCATAATTTGTGAGTGTTCTTTCTATGAAGTTAAGAAAAATCTTCAAGCTTTACTATTGCTTTTACAGAATCTTGTGGGCAGCAGTAAAACCGTAAATAATTACGCCAATGCCACACTACTGCTGAGTCAAATGCCTGAAAATAAATCCAAGCATTAAGAAAGTCAGGAAATACCATTATTTGTGGGGAAGTATGACCTAAAATCTGTTGTTACTGTGGGCAACCATGACCAAAAACTTGAAACTGGGGGAAAGAAAGTCATGGACTGGGAGATGGAGATGAATAGCAGACACAAAACTTTGCCTTCCTTATTTATGGGAATGCCATGGGAAAGCAGTTGAAAGCTCCTTCTCGTCTTACCCTCAGTGTCAAAAGACAAATACTGGCTAAACCCAAATCTATGAAGTGCTGAACAAGGAACTGATCAATGCTAGATGCCAAACCTAACAATTGGTATGACAAGAATAATGGGCTTTGCGTGAGGTTACAATCTCCAGAATTTTGTCTACCATGTTTTGAAGATCTCCCTATAAATTACACTTTTTATTCAGATCAAGCAAAGTGTTCTCCAAGTGGATGATCTCAATGTTTCTTTTCTAAGAGAATTCATTAAAGTAACAGTCTCTGTAATAAACTGATATAGACTGAAGTTTAACAAACTAATAGAGAAGTACTTGAATTAAGGTCAATACAAAGGCGGTAGAGGTATTGACTTTATTGTATTTTTGCTTGTGTTCGTACAAAATCTGCTAACCCTAAACAGATTACAAAAGCAAGTGAATGGGATAAGCCAATTTGTCCTAGACTTTATCACTGCACTCCAAATATGTGCAGTAAGAGCAGAAAAATAAAAAGCTTCAAATCAGATGTTAGGACAAAGGTAGAATTATAGTAATTACATGTCAGACAGACTTTTTCATTAAGTACCCCTTACTCCCCCCCCCCCCCCCCCCAAAAAAAAAAAAAAAAGCCTACAATATTGAGATATTCTAAGTATGTGGAGTCCCAGCTCCACTTCCAGGTCACAAAGAATCCATCTGAAATACCAGAAATTTAAAAATGCATATTTCTTTCATAACTAAGCATTTCTTATAAATATTACAATTAACTCACAAATGTTCTGCACTATATATAACATGAGTCTAAAGCCTATTCCTATGTTTCAAACAGCCTTTCTGCAAGTCAAGTGAAAGATTTTAATTTGGTACAAGAAGCTGGCAAATGAAACACCACTTCTGGTAGGCAGTCAAACTTTTTAATGCTTTCTACCACTTTGCAGCCACCCCTGAAGCAATTTCAAGTTCTTATTTAGAACCACGCCACATTTACATTTAACATAAGTGTTTTAATATGTTTTAAGGAAGGTTGACACGATAATTTATTAAAACACTGTTTTCCACTCAAAATGTATTTTGCTAACTCAGTAATTTCCAATTAAATCACATTCATTAGCACTCTGAATGTTCCCTTTTCTTTTTAACTGTTATTTTTGTTTTTGTTCTATGAAGAATATTTTTTAAAATAACATTAAGGCTGTAAATGATACAGTAAATATTTTTCAGCACACTAACAACAGAACAACCTATGTATGTTTTCAAAGGAAATTAATTCTGAGAGAAGAATGTATAAATGATCCGAAAGTCACTAAAATGAATGGCAATAGTATGGCTCAGGTCCCTGACTTCAACCCTGGAAAATGTAAATATTTTAAGTCTTATACCTCATTTTATTTGCCTTCCTTTCAACAATCCTCTGACAATGATTGCAGGTATTAAATGAAAGCCTGCAAATGAGCATCTTCTATTGACTCATTTACAACCAAAAGTTTATCATCGTCTAAGTAAATAAACTGCATGCTTTCACTAGAGATAATAAAACTGTCATTAATTTCAATCAACAATGCATTTTAATCACGTAGACCTACTTCATAACTTGCCTGCAATTTCAAAAGCATTTATCACTGTCATCATCTGTATATATTTTTAGACCTCAGTCCTGTAAAGATTTATGCACTAGAAACGTGTTCCAGTGTTGCTTTTTAATTCCCTTAGAAAGAAGCCATGATTTGTATTTTAAGTTTGTAATATGTACTTAAAACTCTGAAATAGAATTAAATTATAATGGAATGTATTCCAGTATTTTAAAGTAAGTAAAAGTAAATTCAGTAAACTATTTTTAGTGGGTTTTTGGTTTAAAATATTTAGAAGGTCTATCACTTCTTTTCTTGGTTTCAGATGGTAAGAACATAGACATGGAAACCACGTCTGCTTTTGGCTATGTACAGAAATGATGATCAATGGTTCAATGTGGACTCTGAAATTTACAGAACGGGCACACATCTTGTAAGTTCAAACAAGAAAACCAATTAGAGAATCAGATATGCATTGCCATTTCTCAGCCTGAAAAAAACAGGCGCTGATACAATGATACACCAAAGCAGTGCCAGCAGCTGGCCCACAAGGCTAAGGCAGCCAACTTTCCTGACTTGTGGAGGAAATAAACTCACAGCCAGCTCTTGAAAAATAAAGTTTACCCCTTTGTTATTTACAGGCAGGCTCTTTTTCCATCCAGGTACTCTCTATTGATAGCCAAGGGTATTGGCTCTCATGGATCAACAAGTTAAGTAACTACACTGCCTTTAATAAGGCAAACACAGTAATTCATAATGCACAACTAACACAGATTGTACACAAGACCCAATGGTTAATTAAAACATTCATAAGATAACAGTGATTTTGTGTTATCGACATAAACGTTCCATTTAAATGAACACAAATGTTAGCATTCATATAGAACTACTGTAGATACTTAAAAATATTATAGCAGAAACAAAGCTGAATTTGGACATGCCATGTATTCTAAACTATTTTGTACCTCAGCTGAAACTCAGCCTGTGAGGCACTATGGTGCAGACAGGTGAACTTCACCATACTGGAATAACCACTTAAAGCAAACACTGAAAGGCAAGAGAAACATTACATGACTATTTTAGCAAAACGAGTCTGACCATCTCCCATAATTATCTGCACAACTCAACCAGATAAGAAGATAGAACCTGCATTGTTTAGCAAAGGTTATTATACTCTTTGCTTCAGACTTGTAAAATAACCCAACCCATCTATTTTAATTTCACAAAAAAATGTACATAGCATTAGCCTAAGGTATTGAAGGGATTTTATATCTGAAAGATTATTTTTGTATAGTATCAAAATCCAAAAATGATGTTATTTTTAATTATAGACCATTCATAAATAATCATATAGCAGAAATCACATTCAAAAGAAGTAAAGACCAAAGTCCTCATGATACGGAGAGCATATCAAGGCAAAGAGAAGGCAAAACAGATTTTTATTTTCTTTCTTAATGAAGGGTTTGTAGACTGTGAGGCAAACAGCTGCAGATTTAAAGGGTAAAAATGGGGATGGAAGAAGACATGGCAAAATGGAGAGTGGTTCAACAGAACACAAGGAGAAGGCGAGATGGAAAGTAAATCTTGCCAAGAAAATGGGATGGCCACTAAACAGACCTAGAGAAAATTACAGGAAATGTGTTTAGAAATTATGTAACAGACATGGGACTAGAATGTCACCTGTTCCCTCACAGCGCACAGGGGACTGAAGATGTGCAGAAGAAAGCGGAAGAGCTATCTATTCTTGATAAAAGACTGAATGCTAATTTTCTCTTTGGCTGTGAGACAATCACACATAAATTAGAAGTACTGTCTTTTCCCTCCTAAAAAGCACACTAATGTGATTAATCTGTAAAATTTTCAAACCAATCCAAACCAAGCACAGTTGAGAATAATTCAGATACGTGAGTACTCTCCTACATTAATTTTTTAGAATTTGCAGCTCAGAGTAATAGCAACTGAGCTCTCTGGCTTACATCTATCGTATGTAGGAGAGAAAGTGCTTGTACGGATTTGAAAAGAGCACTAAGTGAAAGTTATAGCACTTTCATTAAAGCGTGTCATGGCTATTGTCCAAAAGGACTTGAACACCGCTCTTATCTCTAATTAAAATGTAACATCTGATTCTCTGTATCTGTCAATTTAGAAAGTATATGACTTCTGAAGCATCAAAGGATACCGCAACTAGAAAATGCATTAGAGTTGCAGAACAGCAACAACTGCCAAAGAGCTATCCTGCAGTTCATCATCTCAGAGTTAGTATGTTGTCATTCTAGCAGCAGCATACAGTGAGCATACTTGCAAAAAATAAACCAGCCAAAAAATACTTCAGGAAACAAATGACAGTTGACAACATACTTTTCTTTTATATGCACACATGAGAAGGAGCAGGAGAGATGGAAAGACGCACGAGTGTTAACATCCTAAGAAAAAGGGGAGTGCATATATTTTCCTTAATATTCATGAGAATTTTTCCTAGAAGGCAGTCTCAGCCATACAACTGATTTGTGGAGTTTTGCCAAGGACTAATGAGGCAAAACTTTCACCCACTGGGATACTATTCTTTTCGGGTTAAAAAGAAATAGAAAACTGAAAAGCAGTCAAAAAAACTGCTCCTCCAGCCAGTCTTCAGCAACATCCCCACTGCAGAACACATCAGTGTAGACTTTGCCATAATAGTTGCCTTACCAATTTTGTATGCAAAGCACCTCATGTGCCTACAAAGTATTAGGCTGTATCTTGAATTACTGGTAATTATTTTCTGTTAAAACATATTTCATAAAATTATAATGTTGAACAAGAATCTTTTCTAATGGCAAAAATATTTGAACCTGAAGGTACCTTTACATTGCATAAAAGTACAATGGAATTGCTACAAAAGCAAACTGGCCTACCAGCATCAAGTGGGCCCCTCTCTCCAGGCAAGACCTACAGTCCTCTAAGGTTCAAAATGGGCAAAGGCCATTTATCCCACTACTAAAAGGTTCCGCTCATTTACAGATCAGTGATTTTACACAAAATATCTGAAGTCAAATCACACACCATCACGGACGTGCACAGAAATTTCAAGACTAACTCCATGACTGCCTGGAGGACTCCTCCTCCATCCAGGAACTGGTTAGAAAGAAATGTTGTGATATTTACATTTGTTGAGATGATGAAAGAGCAGTCAGGGATGATGAAGTATATGACTTTGGAATTTAGACTGTGATTTAGTGGATTTTGCATGAACAAAGCATTCCGAAATCAGCGCCTGCCACATGGATCAGTGGTGGTTCAGAAAATATTTTAGTGGAAAAGATACACACACAGGCCCTTGTTAGCATTTTGGCAACAGATCATTGCAGTTTTTCTGCAAGACGTGCAGAAGCTGAACTGGCATAACATCATGCTACACACTGTACATCCTGCATGTATCTTTCAGCTGTGATTGCTCTGGTATAACAAATGGCATCTGAGAACCCTTAAATATCAGTAAACAGTTCCAAGCTACTAATAGCTTGTCTCTCTCTTTAATTTGGCATTTCGTACAAATAACATCAGGCCATTTCTGCTGTTCTGAAGAGAGAGTATTTGCTTTTGGGAAAGACAGACAGAAAGACATAAAATAAAAAAAGTAAAAAGAAAAAAGGAAAAAAAAAAGAATTCAAAAAGAGAAAGATGCCCAACTTGCTTTTTCTAAAACCACTGAATATACGCAGAATTCAACTCCTGTGCAATAGCTTTACGCGTGTAACTGAGTGATGGAGTGCAACTAGGATAAAACAGATGCTTGACTTTTTGCTGCTGCTTCCAGGCAGGAAACATTAACAGCCACATGTTCTCCATAGGCTGCTAGGAAAGTCCAGGTGAGACCTGTGGCAAACCCTTTACTTCAGTATGACATACTTCCATTTTTATCTGTGTTGCTGTTGCCAAGCCCAGCAGCATGTATACAAGAAGTCTAAATCTTCTTCCATCCAGTGCTCAAGCTCATTAAATGTCACAAAATGTTTCCAAATGGAGAAAGCGGAAAGGGCAAGGTTCATAATAGGATTTACAGAACAAAACATCCCTTTCACTCACTGTAACTTGGGAGAACACTTATACCAAAAGGAAAAAAAAAAACAACCAAACTAAATAAACAGTGGAAGAAGTTCAGTCATCTGACTGCCCTAAAAGCTGTTACACAAAACCGATAAAGCTAACCTATTAATCCTCCAGCAGGACTACTGTAGAAATAATAATTTATGCAACCCCCCTGGTTACTCTGATGTCTTTATCTGTGGAAGTGCAGTGACCCCTAAACGTCTTTGACCTACTAAGTGCTAACGGATCAAACACTCAACAGCTTTTAATATATTTTCAGATTTAAGAGTCCTTCTAATCAGATGCTGACTCTCGAGTTCTCCAGCAACGAATATTTCACAATATTCAGCCAAATACTGAGTCAGAAAGTATCAACTCCTATGGAATATACAGAATATATTCTCTGCATACAATTATAATAATTTTGTTTCCTAAATTCTTATCATTTGGCAATATCAAGTGATAGGAGGGAATAAGACCAGGCATGGTAATAATACTTAAATAATAAATTACTATGAAAAATATATGGAAATTTTTCATCTATAGCATTACATACACTTATTTCTTAAGCAATATTTCTTTATACCTGAAAGGTACACTTGGTACATTACATTCAGAAGTTTATACTGACAGGAAGTATGAAGGGAAAATGTTGAAATGTTTGACTGAAATTCCGAGTCCACACGTTTATCGCTCTGGCAAGGAAATAAACTATTTGTAACAGAGCTCCAGACGTGGCATCATTTTACAAAAGTAAACACATTTAATTATAAATTGACCTACTCTACTGTATTAAAACGAAAAAAAGATTTAGTAGTGCAATTGAAAGCAGAGGGGAAATGAATGGTAAAGATTATCCAATACAAAAAAACTAATGACTGTAAAAGAGGTTGTTATCTTAGGTTGTTGTCTTCAATTATCAAAGCAAAAGTGACAAGATCAATCTAACCAAGGATAATAATAATTTCAAGTTTTGTAAAATACTTATTTGCATTAATATTCAGTTCTGCAGGTTTTCTTTATATGATGACCAATGGTTTATAAGGACTTCATAAGGAAGAATACAGAAAAGATCAAGACAAAGGTTCATTAGAAGCCACTAAAATCTGTCCTGGAGAGAAAGACTGCCATTCACAACAGTAAACTATTCTAAACGTAACCCAGCAGATCATCCTTCCTTTGGTTCACTTCTACGGTCACAGGAAGTACAATGTTGTTTCAAGTTGTCTCTATCCAGCAGAAATTAAATGTTAATAATGTTTAATGACTCATTTTCCAGTTAATCTACTACTTGAATACAAAAATACTACGCTAAGCAAAATCCTTCCAAACATGAATAGTTAATAAATGCACAGTATTCAAAATAGGGATTGAGAAGGCAAATATAATTTGCAATGTGTGCCAGTAAGTAGCTTACCTTCTCATGAACTCAGATTTGATGATTGTTTCATTGGTTTTTCAGGCCAAAAATTGCTTGCACTTTAGTAGTTTGCCAGAGGGAAAACAAACTCTAGTATCTTATGAAGTGCAACAACTGAAGAACAAGCAAGTGCATATTTGAATGAAACAATTATACAATGTCACTAAGCTGAGTTAACGATAAATAATCAGTCCTCTTTAAAAGATGCATTACTGCTCTCTCATTTTTATTACAGAAAACTCATTACCTTTTCAACAACGTTTTATTAAATTACTTTTGTCCAAGCAAATTTTAATAATACAACTTAAAATAGAAAAACGAGCTTCAACTTTGGGGTTTGTTTCTCCTCCACACACACTGGGAGGATTATGAAAAATTCACAACCTGACTTATCCTTATTGTCTCATCTTGCTCAAACGAAACTAACTGCCTGCATTCGCTCACAATAGCTGTCTAAAAGGAAAGCTGTTAAAGAAGAAAGCCTTCAACACATGATTTGCCACTACATACCTCGCACTGTGACTTGCATTCAACAGGCTTGCAGGCTCCACTGAACCTCCTTCATCCTAAGTGTAGAAACAGGGTCCCAGAAGTAAAAGAAACAGATAGCAGTAGCCATATCCTCTCTTTCTAATGTACAGAATAAGCACTGCTTGGAGAAGGGGAACTTGAGTTTTGATCTTTTGCGGAAGAATCCTCTCTCTGGAACCTGGATTTATAACTATTTTCAAACCAATAAAGTTGTCCCAACTTGTATTAGAGGAAGTAGTACTCTCTGCTTTCTACGATGGTAGCATCTTCTCCATTTCTGGGATTTATATGGAGTGAGAAAATACCAGGAAACACAAATAAGTAACTCCTTTGAGATCTGTATCTGAACAACAGTTACGCATTTGCAGTAATTATATTATAGCATTCACAGTTATTGTAAGAAAACTAGCAATGTGAAAAGTAGCCCGGAAAGATGATAGTGATTTCCACAGTTATCTACTTAACACTTCACAGTGTCTATGTTCAAAATATAAACTTACTTTTAATTGTTAGTGTTTAATTAAAACAGAGATTTTCCAACTAAATATAGCCAGTTGCATGGGAAGATTTTCTAAGGCAAGAGGGGAACTTTTATTGAAACCACCAGGCAGATAAGTGCAGCCTCCACTTGTGCATTTGAAAGTATCACTCCAATAAAGCCCCGATAAAAATAAACGTGAAATATTTCTGAACATTGTTGTTCACCGCTGTGAAGAAGGGAAATTACGTATTTCACTAACACTGCAAATGCAACGATTCTCATACTAACTTAAAGGAAGTCTGCTGCAGTAGACTTGTTATAGGCAAAGTATAATGGTTACTAAGTCCAAGCACTCTAACTGTTCTCTTCCAGGGTCGCAGGGCTCGCTTGGAAGAGCAGCGTGCCCCCCTTCACTGAGGATGACTGCTCCGCCTGGTGAATGGCAGGGGGAGATTGCTGCAGGGCTGCAACGCCTCTCACAAGAGTTGCCACCACTGTCTGCAGACTTCCAGGATGTTTTGGACTTGTTTAAATAGAGGTGAAAGAATAAAAGCCAAATGGAGGAAAACAGCACATAAGGAAGTCTTATTAAACAACAAATTTCCTAGGCTGTCGTTTTATCAACTATGTCCTTAGATAGACACAAAGAAAGAACAATAAGATTTGAAACCAGCAATACATCACACATGGCATTATTCTAGTTATTACAGGTATTGAATCAGTTTTAAATTTACTGGATGGGAGGCAGTAAAAAATTCCCTTCTAGATTGCCTTCTCAGGAGGTGTGTATGCCAAGAACTACGAACAGACAAAGAAAGAAAAAGCATACCAACAGAGGAGAAACCAAGACAATTTCAGCAAGCCAAGGACAAAGGGCAGGATGTCAAGCAAGATAAAAACGAAAATATATTTGTGCAAAAACTCTCTCTTGCCATATTAAGCATTAATTACATCTTGGCAATGTTCACATGCAGAAATGAGACTGTTTACAGCAAAAAAATGACACTGTCCAGTTCTAAAACAAGGCAAACTTGTAAGGATCTGTCTAAAAGGAAGTTGTTTTGTTCTGACTCATTTGAGATGAGTAGCTGGCAGGAGACAAAACTGATGTCTCTTCAAATATTTGAATTCAGAAAATTTTTTTTGGACTTGAAAGAATGTACTTTCCAAATCTTGGAAAAAATAGCTTTTCCTGTAGATGAAAGGGGCAAAGCTTAGAATAGAGTAATAGACTTGAAATAGTCAGCTTTTCTGTCTAACAAACAGATGTTTTCTAAAGTATTGCCAGTAAAAGACAGTCTGGTGAGTGCTAGCATCTCAAGCAAGTGGTTGAACCTGTGATCTTAGCCAAACATCTTATCGCGAGTCCCAGAAAGTGGTATCATGGAATTCCAGAGCACAATACAAAAACCTTCAGCTTTTTCTATGTATTGAGTCTCACCTAATATCCAGACTGGTTTTATATCCCATTTAAAAGCAGATAAAAGAAAGAATACCTATCATTTATACCACCTCTACCCAGCTAAACTTTTGACTCTGCTACCTTAACATCAAGAATGATATCGAAATAAGATGCATCACAAAAAGACTGTTGACACTGTATGTAAAGAAACGCCTTTTGCGCAAAAGTATAAAATATCATCAGCAGTAACTACACAGTAATCACATTTCTTTTGTGTTGTTAATTACTTCCCATGATGTGGAAATAACAGCATGAATGCTCAGTGCCTACGCGCTAATATTAGTTTATTCCGAAAATACATTCAGATACTATTGGGCACAAGCATTTAACCTTTAGGTAACCAAACAGGATTTTTCTCTATAGTAAATGGTATTAATTCACTGATAACCAAATTTGCACGAACTATGACTCTGAAATAAGTAAGAAAGAAGGTAAATATTACTTGTATTGGCCTCCAAGTTGAAGCACTTTTGAAATTGCCTTGTAAAAAGCATTAAAAACCATAGAAAAGAGAAAACAATTAGAGAAAAAAGAAAAAAAAATCATCTATGATACTAAACGAGATTTATCTTTAGTAAATGAAAATTATTTAACTGTATTAAATGAAATTACAAACATCTAATTCAATGTTTTAGAGATATCTCTCATCAAAGGCCCGTGGTACAGATTTGGATAGCTTCAGTGTCCTCTTACCCCAATATTGCAGCAAACACAATAGAATTATTCCCTGTTATTTTAGCAAGAAATAAAAATCATATATATTTCAGGATAATTAATAGAGTCTGGAAAAGTGATCCAAACTACTATATGCTTTGTCTTCCATATAATTTATGTATTTTAAAAATCATACTATAATTTTCTCCTCCCACTGTAAAATAAACATGAAAAGCCTTCCTCTGACATTCAGCGTAAGTGAAACCCTTCAGATATGCATCGATACTGTTGAGATTTTCCTCTTCATTTCAGTAGGTGATGACAAGTCAGACAGAAAGCAATTGCAGTAAGTTGCACACATGCTGGAATTGCAACCAAGCTCAGTTTTATTGTACTTCAGGGCCTGAAGCGTTTACACCATACCATCAATTTTCTGTTATTATAATATCATTATCAAAATTCAAAACACAACACTGAGGTTCTTCAGATATGAATGTGACTCAACCTAAACAGTAATACTTTGCAGTCACCTGTATATTTTTATAACAAACCTAAGCAGTAAAAACATAATGAAGTCTTGAGGTAAGTTCTTTATTCTTCAAAAGCCAAAGATATTTCTCTCTTCAATAAGACCAACAAATCCAGAAAGAACAAGCTGAGTCAAACGAAAAACTGGCAAGGAAGCTTAAAGGACATAAATTTAGCAAAAGTAAAGAATGCTTATTCTCAGTTTGAAAGTATATGCACAGGTGCATGGGCACACACATACACACACACAAAAGATCTTTTCTTTATTAGGCTCATGCTTTATTCTCCAGCCTCAAACAGGGCACCTCGCTAACTAACAGAGTGACAAGCCATCACATCAAGATGCAATGTCTCTAGCTTGCCCAACCAAATATTGCATACACTCTGAATTGCCAGAAAATGGTTTCTGCAAGATGAAAGTCTATCCCAAATTGCTAGTTGAAAATTCTATCTCACGCTCAGTGAGCAGACAAAAAATACCAAACATGCTGGAAAATGAGCACATTCAGCTGTATCTTCCCTGCATTATTTTACATAAATATTGGATTTGGGGTCTTGACAGTGCTTATTTGTGTTTTTTTGACAAAAAAGTCATTAAGTTGAGGGAGGTATGGGAGGCGTGGAGATGGACAAAACATACATTTGCTCTTGTAAACTTGAATCCACTATTTGAATGCAAAGCATTAGCCAGGAAAAGGAGACATCAGATTATCATGGGATTATTTCATACCATAGCATCTTCCAAACTTTATCCAATTCCTTGCTAGGCAATTTTTTACAGTCCAATAATGAGAAACAGCCTAGTTACTTCACCCAAAATGAGTGTCAGTCAGGTGCTGAGAGCCCTACGAACAGAGCTACAAGAACCTAAATATTCATATGGGCATGAATGCTGATTAGTTGGCAACACACTTTCAGAAGTATTTTTGTCCAACTTAGATAATTAACCACTCATCTAAATGCCCTCTAAGGAATTTCTGAATTCACACAAGACATCTATCCATGTATAGCAGGAGGCCCCTAAGTGTCTTTAAATACCCCAACCTTCCACCTTAAAGTTCACCTTTGTTTGTAAAGCATTTGTGAAATTCCATAACTGCTCTTTCAGAAATGTACTTATCAAAAAATGCTCCATTTACAGGGATAAATACAAACCAACCAACCAACCTAATTACTGGAGCTACAAAATCAAACTCGAATCTAACATCCAAGCTTTAGATTCTCCACCTTGCATACACTAACTAAAGTTCTACAAATATTTTCTCCCCCCCCTTCAGTTATAACTGTATAACTCTACTGTCCACAAAAGCTTGTCCTTGTGATTCTGGGAGTAGCAACCTTGATATCAGTGAAGGTAACTAATTAAAATTCACGTTAATCTTGCTGGCCGAAACCAACACAACTCTGACGTACCACCTCCATGATCTACAAGGCAGATTTGAAAAGACAAGTCTCAGAGTAAGGATCTATGCAAGTTTTGTGACGTACTCGGACTCAAAACTCTGAGAAGTTCATAAAAGCAGTATATAGGAAAAGCTACTTAGTAAAAAAAAACCCAAACAGTGTGTAACATTAATATTTAGGAAGACTTCAAAACATGAATAGGTCTCTCTAATAGATCAATTACTACAGTTATCACTCATAAATATTTCCCACTGATTTTAGCGTACATATCACTAGCTGTAAATAAAAGGCCTGGATCTCATGAAGATTTCTTCTTAATTCTCACGACATAATCCTCCTGGCAATGAGCTATTCAACAAAACAATTCTCTCTCCCTTTAAAAGATACCAGTCAGGAAGTTAGATATTGCATCAGGCAGCTACTAAACCAGACCACCCTCCTAGCCACCACATTAGATACCGGTCCTTTGGAAGCCGCTACTAAAATGCAAAAAGCCAAGTCTGCAAAAAATTGGTTCCAGCAGACAGGAATGGAAACATCTGACTTAGTCTAGCTGCGGTGCACAGAACCAAAATTTTCCTGTCATCTCACCCAAGTGCATGCTGCGTCGGCAGACAATGGGATTATTCTGAGAATGACCCTATTAAGCTGTGCAATTATAGCAAACTGGCGACCGAAAAACGGATTTGTTTCTGTGTAAGTCTAAACATTGTTTACCAATCAGATGGGAAGTGTCCTGCAGATAAATTTCCTCTCTAATTCCATGTACTAGGTTTTTCTCTTTCCAGAAGTTTTTCCAAAAGCTCCAGGTTAACGTGATCAAAATGTGGCACTTCATTTTTTCTGTCCTTAAACTCTGTTCTCTTTTGTAAAGCAGCTAACAAAGTCAGCTTACACTACTAGCTTCAGGTCTGGCTTTGCTTTCTTCACGTGTTCAAGACAAAACCCAAGTAAACTGCTTTTTCAGCTTGGGTTAAACACATCACTGTGCTACTACAAAAGGCATCAGCTCCAAGATGATGTTTTTTCATGTTCCTTTATACAATTTCAGTAACAGTTCAATTCTTGCTGGTTTCATCCGTCAGCTGTCCTTTCCACCTCTGTGTGTTTCTTTCTGTATTGCTCTCAAGAAATGAGTTCACAAGGCTTCAACACATCAGGTCAACTGTCTTTGTTCATTTAAAGCCTTACTAAAATAAACAACTTTTTTAATGGCATTCACTAAGATTAATTCCTAGAGGTACACTCTACCCTTGTAGCAGAGAAAAAAGCAGATATTTGAAAACTTATTTAATTTAAGAAATTCAACCTAAGTTAATTCTTTTCTATAAGTCTCCCTATAAGATTTGGCTTTTTTAGATTTTCATGTCTACAGGTCAAAGGTATTCTGGTAGCTGGGTGTCACCCAGGCATACAACCAAGCACTGTGAACATCTCATTAAATAATCAACAATATAAACTGTTCCTCTTCAGAAATGAAGAGTTATTACACTGGCTGGCTGGTTTCATACAAGACAGTGTTTAACCTAAAGAGACAAAGCATTAGGATATAGGCAGGATAAATTCAGGTCACCTCAGAGAAAGCACCACATCAACAGGTAATATCTCTAGGCCAAGCCAAAGGAGTTGAATCAGAGATAAGCAAAAACGATTTAATAGTTTAATTTTAATTAAACAATTGCATTAAAAATTCCCTATTATACCTTGGAAAAGACTCAGTGGAATAGGATTGATAATAAGAGGAGGGATTTTTTAAGAAAGTTCTCTGCTGACATGCGTTCCCTGCCACCCATCTCTGCTTCTGAATTTTCAATTCTGCCATATAATTAACCAAGCAAAGGCCCACAGTAAATACAAAATTTGAGTCAATGGCACTTGTCAGATGAAAAGTGTAAATACAAACACAAGGGAAACCAGTAAAGAATACTGCAATTAGGCTGTACTTCTTTTCTTTGAGTTGGACAGTCTCAGCACTAAGTGAAACTATTTATCATTACCACTGTTTCATACTAGACTAGCCTGATACTCAGATAAAGTAATAGCTTCCCTATATTTAACCTAAAGCTTTAGCTGGATTTGTGAAAGGGAGCCCTTAAAAAAAAACAAAAACAAAAACAAAAAAAAAAACCAAAAAAAAAAAAACCCAAAAAACCACACAAACCCCAAAACCCCAAAAATAAAACACCAAAAACCAACCAAACAAAAAACCTGATGCTGATAAGTCTTTCTAAGAAGGAAAGTTTTTCCACTGAAAACAGCCAAGCAAAACCCAAGTACCAAACTTATTCCTGTCTAAAACTTATTCATTTTTTTTCCTCTTTATTGCAAAAAATGGTTACCTTTTCCTTCTAAAGATAGTAAGGTAATCATTGCAACTGAACTACGTTTTATGACATGAACAACTGAGTGCAAATGTGAATTTAGCAGTGGACTTCCCTCACTTCGGAGGAAACAGGCTAGGAATACTCGTGTACTTTTTCCATTTTGCTTCTTGTGCACTAACTGAAAGCTTCAGAAGACTCTGAATGACTTGTTTAAGAATAACACCCTCTCAGCTAGAAAATATGCTGCATGTAGGAAAGCAATCAGCATACAATTAGCTGCAGATGCATTTCAAAATATAAAATATTGTGAAGGGGGCATTCGTGTACACTCAGACAAAACCATTAAAACTCCTCTCAAAAAAAGAAGAAAAAGTGACTCATAAAGAAGGAGCTTTTAAACTAAACTATATAAAATGGTGAATAAAAAGAAACTAGGCAACCATACTAAACTAATTATATTTAATATTCAGAGATGAATAGGAACAACCAGCTCAAATTTTACCTATATGTAACAACTTCCTTTGAAGTTTTAATGTCTAGAATACGTATATGTTGGATTGTATCCATTTTAGTAAATCCTCTCCTATCAGAGAACCATTAACTTTACCTATTAACTTAGTTAATCGATTGATTAAGACTCAGGTGCATCTGCAATATAGTAAGATATAATTGTGAAACATCCATGGTAAATTTAAAGTTTGGTAAGAAAGAATAAATAACTATTTTGATTAATGGAACATTTTCTTCTTACAAACATGCAGAAAATTAAAAGCACCTGGAATCTGCAGGATGTCTCTGTACATAAGATGTTCTTAGTACAAGTTCCATCAATGCAAAAGAATATATCTTGCACTTTATTTGACTAAACTTTCTGACTGAGGTGACCAGGTTACTCAAACAGTTATCCAGACTTCCATTAAACATGAAACAAAAGAAATGCCTGGCCCCTGAATTCTCTTTGCTTTTTTAAAGGATGGACACCAAAGACTGACTGGACATATATAGTAGACTAGTACACAGAAAGCAGAAACAAATGCTTCAACTGTTATCTCAAGTGTATACAGAAAAAAAATGCTGGATTTATTTAGTTGACAACATGCATCATAAACATTTGAGAGTTACTCAACAAAATAGGCACATAAGGTCTATGACAGTGCCACAGAAATTCCTCTTTTTTCATGATGAAATGTTTCTATTTTTAAAAAATTGTAAAATAACTTGGGTATTTGGGGTCCTTGATGCACACTAATCCAAGATTTTAAAGTATGCTATTACAAGACAAAGAAAAAATATCAACCTTGTCAAAAGCAGCAGAAGAAACAGAAGGAAAAAAAAAACCAATGCAGCCTTAAGCTCCAAGGAAGAAATCCATAAGTGACTAAAACCAGAGATTTACAATGGAATTTGAGTTTCAACTTTAACTATAGCTTTCACAGTTGGGGACAGGGACAGTCATAGACATTACCCACTCACACAAAAGATAAAAGGGAAAAAAAAGTAGTTTGATACATCACAGCTGTCTTCCATTACCTGTAATTATCCATGTTCAGACCACGCTAGGAATAAAAATACAGAAGGAACCATAGTTAACTGCATGTTATAAGGCAACAGTGTAGTACTCTTTCCAGTACATGACATTCACTTGCAATGAAAAACACCAAGCATCCTACTCACAGGATACAAGGTTTTGCTTTACATTGTCGATGTTTTAATTAAATGCAAGTTAAATCAAGTAATTTTTTTTAAAAATCTATTATTTTTTAAATATGTTCCTTGTTACATTTTATTCAAAGATGTATCCATACAATCATGTACTTCATAACAAGAGATAAGTACAGATGTTATGAATTAATGAGGCTAGTCCTCAGTTCCAACACAAAGTATATAAACTTTCTAATATATTTATTGAGATCTGTCTTAGAAAGTTACACTTTTGCCCCCAAACCAAAAAGCTGCTTCAAACCCTCACGTCTCTTAAAATCAAACCCCCTTTTTAAATTTCTAGTCAGGTTTTATTTAAGGTCATTTTCTATTCATTTGTTCTTGGGTAAAGTCTTGTCTTTTAACAGCAAGGAACTACCTTCCTCTTCTACACCATTCATACAGTACAGATTTTTTAGCTCTAAATTTCACTAAGCCAAGTAAAGCTGCTCTTACAGTCTCTTCTTGCAACCCTGATTCATCATTCTTCCAGTCATTCTTGTAGCTCTCCTTAGCATCACTTCTAGTCTCAATTCATGCTCTGGAACATGTAGGATAAAAGCGTATACAGTATTTCAGATGAGGTCTCACCTAGTCTTTCTACGATGGCACAAATGCTTCCTTATCTACTTAACAGTAACATTTTTAAGCTGAATCTCACCAGATGATCTGATACCTCATAAGCCTTCTCATTTTCAGTCATTTTTGCTACATAAGATCATGGCTTATATTTGACAATTCTGTTATTCACCTTAAATGCAGGACTTTGTTCATCATTCTAGTACAGGGCTATAAGCTTCAGCCGATACTGAATTTAAAATTACTTTATCCTCTTTGATGGGTAAAGTCCTAGTACTAATATCTGTAGACTCACGCTATCACACACCACCAA
Source organism: Mycteria americana (assembly GCF_035582795.1). Taxonomy (NCBI): domain Eukaryota; kingdom Metazoa; phylum Chordata; class Aves; order Ciconiiformes; family Ciconiidae; genus Mycteria; species Mycteria americana. Next base: position 109,669,198 of record NC_134365.1, on the reverse strand, counting down.
AGTGACCATGTTTTAAAGTTAAAATTAGGAAAAAGATGTTATTTAATGACAGACTAACTTGTCTTTTCCTTAAAATATACTATCATTAAAAGGGTGAGGAAATAAAGTATGATCAAACATTCACCTGTTAAATTAAAAAAAACACTACCACCCCAAACAATTTCCAAAACTGAAAACAAATGGCCTTACACATCCACTTTCCCTCCCACTTCTCTTCTATACTACTTGATAGTCCCACTACCATATTCGTTATTGAAACAAAATCTCGAAGGCAAGAACTATGGGAAGTTTGCAATACTGGGTCAATCTCTTTTCCCTAACACCAAAATGCAGCAGTTTTCATCAGACACTACCAATAGGGTAAAAACATATTCAGAGTAGGATGTTGAAAAGCCATCATGCTGAATAAAAAATTTTAAAGTCAGCATGTTCAGCAGAAAGTTCCCTGTCATTAGGTAACAGAAATGCTGAGGAAAACAATCTTAAACCCCACCACTAAAGGAGGCACCTTGGATTCTCCGTTTGTAAGGGAGATCTTAGCCAGTAGCTTACAAAGACGCAACTTCATAATAATGGATTATTACCATAAACCACAGACTAATTTAAAGACAGACTGGTCTTTTGGGGTTTGCTTCACTCTTGAGAACATAAAACTCCCATTTTTCATGCTATCGCTGCTGTAGAGCAGAGGAAGATTTGTATGTAACATCACCTCTTTACAAGATACAATCCCAAGACATGTGGTGCTTTCCATAAAATTCTGACCTACTTAGTGGTTTCAAACTTGGCCTTTCCACTTGTTGAATTATGTCCCAACTTCTGCTGTTGTAATTCAAACATTTTCAATGTCAAGAATACTGAAAGAATTACAGAAATTGTGTGCAGGATAACTATTTCTTCTCACATTTAAAGTAAATTTTAAAGTTTTTCCACCAGAAACCAAGTGACATTTCGGCTGATGCTGTATACTTTTCAAACTCTGCTTTTTAAAACCAGCTTCTTTATAGCTTTCCTTGCTCTTGCATAGTGTTGAAAATACTTTTCTCTTCTTGCTAGTTTACACAGTATTGACCAAAAGCCAATATGGTTTCCTTTTTGTGTAGATGATGTTATAATTTAGCCACCTAATTTTACTTTGATCTTTCAATTTTCCTGTAATATCTTTCAGTATTGGAGGAAAAAGGATACAGAACTAAGGAAAAGTATTTAGGCACCATCCTTTTCTCACTTTGTTTGTCTTCAAAAATTCTTTAAACATTAAATTACTTATAAAACCATCGCATTAAAGTATCAGGCTCTATTAAAAATATCTTCCCTCTTCTCATTTTCTTCAATTCAAATGTTCTCCTTCCTTTACAAAGGAGAAACGGCCTGACAAAGAGTGTTATTCTTACACATCTGATTTATTTTATTCACCTTTTCAAGAGAACTGAGGTAATTGTGACTTTCAGAAGGATTTATTGTTTCTTTTGCACTACTATCTGTGTCTGGAGAGATCAGATTTTGCTTTCTCTCCTCCACCAAAAGAGAAATAGATGGGCTAGCTAAACTGTTAGACCTTATTTCTGGCTTGTCCGTACTCCTTTGTCCATAGACTGAAGCTCTGTCTGCAGCAGTATGCCTGCACCACGTCTCCCTCTTTTCCCAGGCTACTGTATAAACATTTCAATACCACTGCGATCACTAAACAATTGCTTGAAAAGTTCATCAGTTTCAAGGTTCCTTTCATGCTTACATCCATCCCTGGTAGTTCATTATTTAGATTAAAAATCAGACACCTAAATAGCAGAAGGCTTGCCAATGAGCTTCTGAATCAGCAAAATCTGATCTCTAACACAGTGAAGAGATCTTCCTCTTGCTCAGTGTGACTACATCCCAGATGAATTAATTCACCTTTGTGCAATGCACCTGGCATACAAAACAAGCATTTGCCTCCTCAGTGAGTGATTCTATGACTGTGGCATAGCCCCATGGTTTTTCCTGTGGCAAAATTTTGCTACTTTGTCACTTACGGTGTTTGAAAATGCCTGTCTGTCTCCTGGAAGTGAGTTAAGAAAATCTTAGGAGTTCCATTCATCAACTCACTATACCAAGAACTCCTTTTTAAGAAAATAGTTTCCCCTGGAATGCTTTTAGTACTGGTGTATTACACAAGAAGAATATTCTGGAGGGATATTGAATGGTCCTACTGTGAAAGAGAGTGCTACATTACATACCTGCTCAAGGGGTACTCGCTATCAGCATGCATTGTCATTCAGTATCAGCCTAAGGAGAACACTTGCATCTGTGTTTTAATACATACTGCCTCAAATCTCTCTTTGTAACTCCATCTGGTATCTGACTCGTCTTCTCATTCTTTCACCTTCCTTCTTGGCAGCTGGAAGGAACAGAGCGTGGGACGTGTCCCATCTCCCACTCCAGCATGTCCCTGCTGTGCCACGAATACAGTAGCTCTACCACTGTGGGCATGCTTTATACACAACACATACCACGAAGGGGCACCCTGAGATAATCACGCTGTTTTCTCAATGTGGAGAACTGAGAGTAACAAAGCTGGACTAATGGGCAGGGCAAACAGCAAAGGTCCTGCTGCCAATAGAGCTGCAGGGCCATTTTTACCCCACCAAAAGTTCATTGTTTCTCACATCTTGCCAGATGATCACAATTACAAACCAGAGTGGTTCTTTCAAAAGCTTACTTATTTTAGTTGTGTGCAAATGTGTTCTTGCTTTTGCTATTGTAATCACTGCACAAGACTTATGAAAATAAGACTTATGCAAATGATATTAATGTCTCAAAATCCACACCTTTAGCTGGCAGAAAAGTGATGTGGGGCCATGATAGCAGCTTTCGAAAATGCAGTTTGCTGCAAAGAGAAAGAGAACAATTCTCCGTGTCCCTAGTGGACTGGACAAGGAGTAATGCATTTAAATTACAGCAAGGATAATTCAGGTTAGACGTTAGGGAATGAGATAATGAAACAATAGAATGGATTACACTCGGGAAATAATGGAGTCTCCAACACTGCAGATCTTTAAAAATGGATTAGACAGACAATTTACCAGGATTGATACTGCAGGCTGATTCAAGAGATCTGCTTTGCGATTCTTCCTGAACAGTAGGGGAGAATGTCTCCTGTTGGCACTTTCTTCCAGGCTTACCCTTCATCTAGCTGAAAAATATGGCACTGATATACACACTCACAATGAACGTGTATGTTTCAAACACTATCCATTCTCATTTCCTTGGGAGACAAGATAATCTGAAGGACAAGTTTTGTGCAAGGCTTGCTGCCTACAGTACAAGAGACAAACTGGTAGTATGCAGCAAGCTAACAAAAGCCAGGTGATGCCAACAGTTATCAAATGACAATTACAACTTTGTTTACAATATAGTCACAATAGCCATGTGTTAAATATCCATGTTAAACAAGGTATTCCACACCTCTGCTTCAGGGGCACATAGACCACCAACACTTTCTTAAGCATTTTAGAAAAATATATGGAAAGACAGAGTTTATATGTTTAACAAAAATAGCTTCCCTCAACTTCCTATACTTTTTTTTACTTTTAGCGTCACACTAAACAAATCAAAGTAAATACAAAACATCTTAATAAACTTCACTTAAGGAGAGTATAGAGTCACTTCTTAAAAGAACTGATAGTTCTCAACACAAAATAAATGTCAGCCTTTTTCTTCTCCTACTGGAAACCCAGTAACTTGGAAAGAAAATCCAACATTCACAAATGTGGGACAGCACACACATCGAGACTTGAAATTTGAACTTCATTACATGTAACTTATCATCTTTCAGATGGACACCATCAGCTACCTATTTCTAGTAACACATGGGGAGCCTGTCTCCTCAAGGGAGCACAGAAGAAATCACCGAGTTCCTTCTGTGCACAGAAAATTTCAAATATAGAACAACATTTCTTAGCCACTCACCCCTTTCCACTAAAACATTTAATATTTATCAATGATCTGGACGAAGGGATCGAGTGCACCCTCAGTAAGTTTGCAGACGACACCAAGTTGTGTGGGAGTGTTGATCTGCTTGAGGGTAGGAAGGCTCTGCAGAGGGACCTGGACAGGCTGGATCCATGGGCCGAGGCCAATTGTATGAGGTTCAACAAGGCCAAGTGCAAGGTCCTGCACTTGGGCCACAGCAACCCCATGCAACGCTACAGGCTTGGGGAAGAGTGGCTGGAAAGCTGCCTGGCAGAGAAGGACCTGGGGGTGTTGGTTGACAGCCGGCTGAATATGAGCCAGCAGTGTGCCCAGGCGGCCAAGAAAGCCAATGGCATCCTGGCTTGTATCAAAAATAGTGTGGCCAGCAGGACTAGGGAAGTGATCGTGCCCCTGTACTCGGCACTGGTGAGGCCGCACCTCAAATACTGTGTTCAGTTTTGGGCCCCCCACTACAAGAGAGACCTTGAGGTGCTGGAGCGTGTCCAGAGAAGGGCAACGAAGCTGGTGAAGGGTCTGGAGCAGAAGTCTGATGAGGAGCAGCTGAGGGAATTGGGGTTGTTTAGCCTGGAGAAAAGGAGGCTGAGGGGAGACCTTATCGCTCTCTACAACTACCTGAAAGGAGGTTGTAGAGAGGTGGGGGTCGGTCTCTTCTCCCAGGTAACAAGTGACAGGATGAGAGGAAATGGCCTCAAGTTGCGCCAGGGAAGGTTTAGACTGGATATTAGGAAAAATTTCTTCACAGAAAGGGTTGTCACGCACTGGAACAGGCTACCCAGGGAAGTGGTTGAGTCGCCATCCCTGGAGGTATTTAAAAGAGGTTTGGATGAGGTGCTTAGGGACATGGTGTAGTGGTGGGCTTCACAGTGTTAGGTTAATGGTTGGACTTAATGATCTTAAGCGTCTTTTCCAACCTAAATGATTCTATGATTCTAAAATATATTGTTATGATTGTAAAGAATTTAAAGGCACCCACACCCTATCTGTGAATCTAGTCATTTAAATAGCAATTTATTTATTTTTAATATATGCCAATTCACCCATTAGTTCTCAGGCACTGAGATGATGCAAGTAGCATTTTCTCATTGCTGTTACTTCAGTTCTACACAGAGATTAAAAAGTTTAGAACATCACTGTACTACATATTCTTATGAGGTCCCTTCCCCGCCTTCAACTTTCTGCTATTTTTAGCACAGTATCTAAACTTTTTTTTCCTCCCTCTTTTTTTTGGGGGGTGGGTGGGATGGGGAGACTGGTGTCCACATCCCTTCTTCCTGTCCCCTACACTGTAACTGTTCTTTCTGCCTCACTGTTATGTGAGATAGGTCGCACCTTTCTTAACTAGAACGGGAAGTCTGTTCCTTTTACTCTTTTTCTCCATGTGCATCATTACTCCTATCCTCATCTAGAATCTTCACTCTCTACTGTTAAAAAAAATACTAGAACTTACATCATCCTCTCAAATTCTGTTAGCACTGGATTCACAACATTTTGTTATAACTATTATTTCTTCACTTTCTTTACTTCTCCTTATCTTCTGGTTTTGCACTCTGGATGTTACTTGCATGTCTTTTTTTTTTTTTCATTTGTTCCTTTGAAGTTCTTATGAGAATCTCTTCAACACTTCAAATATGTTCAGTAAGAAAACACAGTAAATCAGTGCTTTATCAAAACAACATGGAAAAATCCCATTTAATTTTCTGAAAGTCCACCTTGGACAATTTAAAAGCTGCAATTGGATTCCAATTGCACCATATAAATGCCAGACAGAATGAGAAACTGTCACAGTAATTGGCAAGTTCAATATAAGATTTAAACACAGCAAGTCTCAGCTTTTATGATGGCTTATTTATGTATTATTTGTTGGTTCCATGGTTGATGCAAAAGAAAATGCAAAACACTGTCATCATTGGAGTCATTTTTAAAGCAAGTATGAAATTTTTCTCATATATAATATTGGGGATATTTATGAGATAGATTAAAAAAAAATTGTCTGCAAATTACTTCCCAATACAAGTGCTTTACAATAATGCGTCTCCTTCTGACATCTACATTATCATTATATAATCCCTTTTTCTATAGAATGATTTAAGCATTTTGGACAATTAACCTACTATATATTTTAAACTTGAAAATTCAGTATGTCTTTGTCAGCATTTATTATTCAAAACAAAAGTAAAGCATAGCTCCTCTATAATATACTATTGGATATAACATTGGAATGAGCGCAATAATGCAAACCTTACTGAATTTTACTTTTTGGGGTCAACAACCAAGATAATGAAAAAACTTGTTGCCTTGTCACAAATACCACTAGTGTGGTGCAATGCATTTACTTATTTACTGCATGCTGTAAAGTGATTTGGTAAGAATTTCATTGTGTATTTAGGTTCAATTTCACATTTGTTTCCACCCAGTGGTCTGGCCCAAATACAAGTTTAAGAAATATGCAAGCAAAACCTACGTAGCATGTTTGATCTTATAAAAATTCATGAATATTGTTACCACATGCTTTCTTCACACACAAAAAGGAATCTAAATACCATCTGTGCAAGATAGACTAATTAGGGGATTAGGACCACAGAAGTTCTGCTCGCTCATGTGTTCAAGCGCCTGCTCCCTTGGCCACTTAAGAAAAAATGTAAGTGAAGAAGAAGAGAAAAGGGACAGCAGCACCCTCCTGGATCCAGCGTAGACAGGAGTTAACTACCCTCACAGAATTTAGTTGTCCAACTCTACCCACGGGATTTTGCATTATTTTCCCCTTGATGTATAATGCCTGGCCCAGCACAAGGCTTGTTAATATACTTGGCACCAGATGAATCACATTTTAATAAGTTCAAACGATATTCTACAACTGACTGGTATTTAATGGCTGCAGCATAGTACAGCGACCAATTTTTCAGGATTTGGCACCAACAATAGAAAACTAAATGATAAAAGCACATAAGTAGTTCTTAAACAAAATAAATGAGGTATAAACATAAGTAAAGGCTGTACTGAATATATAAAAAGAGTCTGACTACACACAAAACCAAAGATCCATTTGGAAGCACCTAATTTTAGAAACAGAAGTGATAAATGTACAAAACAATCTTGTATTAAAACAGAGTCACTAGGTAACATGCTTCACCATCAATTTAAAACTGTTTCTGTTTGCCACATAATTTTTCTTAATCACAGGATAATTTATGAATGCTAGTAACAACATGCAACCAAAACCCTTAAAGGAAAATCCGATCTTTGTATTTTGAACACAAATTCTGACAAGTTTCAACAGCTTATATCATATTCAACAATTTAGAGCTAAGCAATGAACTCACTCAGAATTATGTATTCAAAATATTTTTTTTCTTTTTGGCTCACCAAATGCTCACAAACAGATGGTTTCTATTTGTTTAACATATTTAATAAATTTATTTTTGCAATTTTTTTTTTTCCCATTTCTGTACTGGCTGCTGGTAGTTCACTGTGAAGACAAATCAAAATGTGAGACTGCTCATGTATCACAATTATGCAACTAGCCTGCTTCTTCACTGAATACACTTGTATATTTTACCTATCACTGACTTAAAAATTTGTATTCTGAAAACATTGTCCAGTTTGAAGTTAAGTCAGAATACCTTTGTGGGAGTAGTATGAATTTCCAGATTACAGAAATATTAAATGTAATGCCTGTTGCTATCCCAATCTTATAGTTAAGAGAATGCCACACAAAGTCGAAGTAATATACCGAAGTTGTAGGAGGTAACCGAGCAGGAAGGGAATGTCAGGTCTCCAGCACCTTGCAGTAGCATTCCCAAGACCAGATCATTCTGGTCCCAGGTAAAGTGCAAGTACCTTTTCAAAACACTGTTTAGTAATAACGATGATCATTGTTTTGCAGTAATTCAGCTGGAGAAGGAAATGACTGAAGTCAGTAAATGTTGAGGTATTCAAAATTATTATGTCACCGAACCTAATTTTCATTTTCAATGTTATCCGTTGTTTAGTCTAGCACTGCTGTGGAGGACCAAAGTTTGATTACAATGAATAATGTTTTAAAGCGATTTGGTAAGATACAGCTGGCCATCCAAAAGAAAAGCAAATCTCCAAGCATAATTTATTTCATTACTTGAGCTAGATTTTAAAGTAGCTCTGAAAAATCAGGGCTCTATCCTGAAGAAATCTTTCCTGAAAAGATTTGTTTTGACTAAAATTTCAGTAAATTCACTAAAACTATGACTTTAGTCATGTAAACATTCAGTAACTGGCCAAGCCAGAATGGACAGGCTTCTCCCAGCATAATGATGTTTGGTCTTCCAGCTGAGCTACATAAATATCGGAGAAACAGAAGATGACAAATACCATATCCATGTTCCACAACGTGAGTAGTTGACTCAACCTCTTCAAATTCAGAGCTCTCACTTGTTAGTGACCAATATTCCCTCTCCCATCCTGGACACTCTAGTGTCTTCTCAGATACTGGCTTCCGCAACGAACTCACATTGTCAACAGATGTGAGGGTGCTGCTTACTCAGCTTATAAATGGTTGCCAGAAGAGATTTGCTGCTTCAGGCTGCAGTAAATTAATCCCAGTAGAGGCAAGGTTTATTTGCTTCTCCAGTAGTTTGAAGAAAATACGGATGGCACAATTCTGAGCAAGGCTAAGGACAACTGAGCACTGGAGATAGCCTTGGAAAAGCCAGAGGTCTGTTGGAATGCTCTTTCAAGTCCACATTACCTATAGGGTATTCACCTCAGAAAATCCACTTACCCTTTACAAGATACTGCTGTTTGCTCTTCAAATGTTTACACAGAGAAAATTGTTAGCAACAGTGTATATATACATTTAAAGTCAAGGACACAAAGCTAGCCAGTGAGGGTAATTAAAAATCAAGTAAAGTGCAAGCTATGGAACCTTTATCCCAAAGCTCTAAACTATAAGGAAGATAATTTTTTTCAGCAGAAATTCTTTCAAGACTGCTATTCTTAGAAATCAAACTTCTGCAAGGTTGATTTTGCTTTAATTTTTTATGATCATAAAATAAAATCTGAAATAACAAAGGCAGACCAACTTTGCTTCCATTTTCAATACCTCACCTAGAAGAACAGGGAACAGTGAAGCTTTCCTTGCTGTTCTGAAAGCCAACTCAATGCTACAGAGCCCAGGTGGTACTAAACTGAATTTTTTCCCTTTACCTGCCTGGTGAGTCAAAGAACTGCTACAAACTGGGCACTTGCTACACTGCTTCTCTCTCTGTCTTTTGTCTACTACATTACATCTGTTAAGATACCTTGCTTATCTACACTACAACAGAATTCTAACAGCTATTTGAAAAAGCCAGCACAGCAATAAATTTTTTTTTAACCTAATACAACTTAATTACTTTAAATATGATTTTAGTTGGACAGCTAGAGTCAGCAACACAGGAAAGAAATATCAAGAACTTATCACAAACTCTGCATATCTAACTGCAAATGCTCAAAAATAACGCATGTATTAAGGAAGTGGCAAACTGATCTTTCAAATCGTTAAGTACTGCATGAGAGAAGGAACTTCTCTTCAGCAACATTCATTCCTCTTATGCTGATAAAAGTATTACTGCCAGTGGGAGTATTCAAGTGCTAAATTGTACACTAGGCAACATAAAAAAGTTTGTCTGCGTTGGGTTCAGCAGAGAAAGAAAGAAATATGGAAAGTCTATACTCAACTTTAATTTACTTCCTGTAGGCATGGATTTTCTACACCCAAGTTACACAGTTCCTACACAAAGTATGTATTTGTACAATATCTAACAGTGCAATATAGAACTTGTACAATATTTTGGGTTCCAGAAAATTTTCAGCATCCTCAGTATTATTTTTTTTGTCTGGCCTTGACCTGCATTTTTAGCTTTTCCATGGACATTTATAAAAATTAAAATAACTGAGTAAAAATCTCAAAAGGACACTCTGAGAGCTTACATGTGGGAGGAAATGGAAATCTGTCTGCAACATAATGGCATGGCAAATAATAATCTTCAGTGGTGCAGATACAAAAATAATGTCATGTTTAATGGTAAATAAAGTATTATTAGTTAAAGCCAGTAGTTCCTGGACTTTATATATATATATAAAAAAAAAAATCTTAACTGGCCTTGAAATATCCATTAACTCAAACCAGCAGATGATTCAGAAACCTGTTGGAAGTAATTATTTTTAACTCCTAAAGTTTCGACAGAAAAAATATTCTGAAGGTGAGCTGGAACCTAATTGTTTCTTTTTCCTGATTCTACCAAGCATGCTTTTCAACTGACACTTTCAGCTTTACACTCATCCTCACTGAACTGCTCGTTACAATCTCTGCCAGTTTGGGTCTCCTGATATTTACAAATTCATATTGTTATTTTCTCAGAAGTACAGCATTAAAAAGCTCTTGGGCTAGATAAATGAGCTATTTACAACTGGAACAAATCTGCTAGATTCTACTTCCTCCATCAACGCTGTTTGTTAAGAGTCCCGCATTCATGACTTCGTCACAGTGGGCCTTGGCAGAGTCTAATGGCAGCATCATGTGTTGGTACTCAAGCCTTGTAGCAGGAGCAGCAAGAGTGAGCGAAGTTTGCTTCATTCTGTTACTGCTACAAGCATGCCCAGAAGATACAGACACAAGAAGCTGGCTGCAGAATGGCAAACACCAGAGCTGGGTTATTTACCATAAGCCTTGGATTTGAGTGAAGGACACAGAAGCAAAACACTGTCACCTTCTTTTCCCTTCTCCCAAAGGCAAATTGGTACGAGAAAGAAGAGTTAGGCTTAATTTATCAAACGTTTACTGGAAAAAGGCAGAGGAAATTAAATTCATGAGCAACAACAAAAGCATGGAGAATTTCAGCACTTCTTCCCGTAGATCGCCTCCAGTAAGTCATCAGTTCCTTAGTTTTAATAAGGTACCCCTCCTCTTTTTAATCATGTTTCTAAAATACCACTTTTAAACTTTCCTTAAAAAAAAGCTACTACATTTACTGCAGTAGCTGACAATTCTGTATGGAGGTTCCTGAGATTCTGCACCCTTGGGAAATCTGGTGCATGCAGTGGACCCAGCAGGCTATCTAAGTAATGAAACGGAGCCCAAGGCAACAGAGAGTCTGAAAGGCTCAAAGACAGTGTAAAGCCACTTCAGTTTGACTCCAGGCTGTATTCTTCATGTCCCTGTTTGAACTCTCTTGAATATTTAAAAAATGCCACATACGATAATTTTCTTTGTTGTTTCTCCATTAGCCTCTACAGCAAAAATATCTCTACCTATAAAACGTAAGAACACAAAATACTTCCTTGCAGGACTAGGCTCAAGCCCTGCTTTCCCCAGTATTACGTCCCCATTAGTGGTGAGTTGCAGATTCTTAAGTAACAGATTTCATAGAGTTATTGTTTTCCTAGCACATAGAGTTCAGCTTCTGGCAGCCAGAAACTGTGGGCTGAAACAGTTTGCATCTGGACTATCCTATTTAGTAGCCATTGACAGATCTATTCTTCATAGTTATTTATTTCCTTTAGGAAATAGTTTGTACTAGTACATTGCACCAATGAAGCAACTTCATCATGCTAGAAGGAAAAAAACAGGCTGAAATTTTCCAATTCAGTAAGTTGGTAATTTTCTTTAGAGTTTCTCCAGAACAATACCTCAATTAAGCAAAATGATACATCATTCTCGGTTTAATGGGAGCGAGATAATAGACACAAAAATCTTTTTCTGACAGTTGTCTCAGAAACCACGTAATCTTTAAAAATTACATTCTAATTAGAAAGGATAACTAAAAAGGAGCAATGGAATTTTTCTGGATTGTCACATGCAGGTTGTCAAAACACAAGAAAAGCTTCGAAAATGTACTTTCCATGCCCATACTGGATCCTTAAGCCTTTTGCTCCTGATAACAACTGCTTAATCTCACCAAATGAACAAAATCTTCCTTTCCGAAGCACTTCCAAGAGGAAAATTACCCAAGCTCCTCCTTGAATAGAGTTTTTAAAAAATGTTATCATGGTTGTTAAGCCAGTGAAAAAGAATCTTATCAATTTACCTGGAAGTAGCCAGTTAATAATTCATTCATTGCAGGGCTCTGCAACTACCATTTCATATACTAAAATTTTAGGTTTTACAAGGCAATCACTACCATAGGGAAGGATGGGCAGACACTGAAGACAAGTGAAAGGTGGTTCTTCATAGTTCTACAGCTGTCCTCTCCCACTTTCTTTAAAAACAAATATACAATGAAACAGAAAAACACCCACAGACAAAAAACCCCAGATAAATAACCAAATGACACTAGCTGAGCTAACAAGGACCATGGTCTAATGCTTCACAGAGCAGAATCATTCAAGATATTTTTAGTGGTCTTCCAGAAGACAGAAAGGAATCAAATTTTATCAAAAGTTAGTGTCCAGCACAGAAAAGTTAAAATTGAATAACTGATAGAAATATGACTTTTAATTGAAGATGCGTCATTCAAATTTTTGCACTTATTGGCTGGTTTAACTGCCAGTATGACTGGAAGGGCTGAGTGCCACCAAAAAACCTCTGACATCTCATGGAGGCCTAGAATTTTGACTACTAGAGCTGACAGAATTCCTACAACTAAAACCCCTCCAATAAAATCCCCTTAGCTCAAGAGCTGATTCTGAATACTAATTCTGCCTCTTCTGCCAATGCCAGGAGCGTTTTTCCTGTTCCCTTCTAGTAAACTATATTCATTTTCTTATTACTTTTCCATTAACCATACAACTGTTTCTACCCTCAGCTCCTTTGTGATGTAGATGAATAGCAGTCTCAAAAACAACTGAATGTGCTTCACAGATATTCTCTTAGAACAGGTATAATTATTTTTAAAACATCACTTAGGCAATCTAGACAAATCCTGAAGTGAGTTCCTTAAGAGGCACTAGCTAATCTGAAAGAAGGAAACAAAACTCCTCCCAGACCTTCTCAGGGTTTACCCTTCCTTGCTTTTGCTTTTCAAATTTATTGCGAGCAACAGAGAAAGGAGGACGGTTCTTCAGCTGCCTTCCCGGACACATAAAGAGTTATTTAAATGCTTTATCAACATTTTGGAAAAAGGCTCTCTTTCAAAACCAAGTTCCCACCACTTCCTTTGTGGTTCCACTCAAACAGTGGGCAATAGCATTAATTAAAACCAGCCAGCCAGATTTAGAGTATGCACTCTGTTTGTTGTTTTAAATTGTTGAATATCAATTACCTTATTATTTTGTGATTAGCATGAAACATATGCATCTATGTCTTGTGGCTTTTGGCAGTGATTTAAAAAAAAAATTCAGCAACTTTGCATACGGCTGTAAAACAGCATGTTTCCAGGCATTTTTAGCGCTGACTAGAGCCATTCTCAATCTGCTCACCAGCATGAAGTTAATTAGGAGAGGCATGAAGCTTATGGCTGGGTGCAGAAATCAGCAATGGAGCAAAATTATCCTTTTTTTGGCTTCAGCCAGTAACTGCCACTGCATCTACATGATTTTTTTTTTTTAAATGCTTTCACTGTTAAGTATCAGTTTAAGCTTTAACTTTGTATCTTATCCAATTTTCTAAATCCTTCAATGAATGCAAATTGATGAACATATGAAAATGGAAAGAGCTAATTATGTAGAGCTCAGGGAGGTACTATAATGTACTAATCTACAGAAAATCCAATTTCAGACACAGCCTTGGGATTCCTTTATCAACAGTCCATTTTTGACCACAGTGGTACTGGCCATTTTATTCACAGAATGCCAAACCAAGTTTGTGCCACAATGCATAAACACCTTACAAGAATATCCACATAAGAGGGAGTCTCCCTGAATGTTTCACAAGAGTCCTGCATCGTTACAGTCCACACAGGGAAATTAAAAAAAAAAAAAAAAAAAAAAAGAATACCACCTTGGATAAGTGGATTTCGTCAAGGCCCTGTCTATTTTTCTTACGTAACAACATCACAGTGAAAGCAGAGGAACACGATGAAAAAGTAGATAGGAAAATCTTCCTACCAGTCTCCCTAGTAACAAACTGCATTCCTTATATGATATTAGATCAGGGATTTTTTAGGAAAGAGGACACATTAAACAAATAAACCCAAAAGTAATCTAGGACTAGATGAAATTCAAACTTCTTTGGTTTTCTTAATTTTGCAAACTAAGGAGGGATTTCCTTGTCCACGTCACCTTCCACAGTAAAAGGACCGCTCAGCTACATAACAAGGTATTTGTTACCCCTGCTATGCCTCAAACCATGTGCATACATTAGTTTTTCAATTTAGATGTCTGCTTTTGAAATTAATCCCAAACATGCCAACTTACTGTATTTTAGTTTGCATTGCATAGCAGTCCTGCAGTGTGTGAACTGGATTCCCTTCAGATGAAGCTAAGACAGAAGACAGGGTGCTGGAGAAGAACTAACGTAATTCAGGCCAAGCACCTGGACCAGACCTAGTTTAAAGTAGAAGACCTAAAAGCCATAAACAGCTGATGCTGGGGCCTTACCTCAAGTGTTTTCACTCCTATTGGACTGTAGTATTTGTCAACATCAATATAATCACAGTCCTGCTAAGTGTCCTTTGGCTTATGCTGGCAGAGTTCAACCAAAGAAAGTTGAATCTCATATCCTATATAGTTATCAGACATCAAGGAGACAACATGAGCTGGGTGCAAGGACACATGGGAGGATGGAGTAACGGGTTCAGATGCTAACGACAGGAGGAGGCTTGGGATATTCCAAGCCAGCCCCTTCTTTCTCTTCTTAAGTGAAAGTGAAGAAATATTATAATGGGTCTTTTTGCAAACTGCTATTGTCTCTTCCGACACTGACTTAAGTTTCTACTCAAAGTACTTCTTTAGGAAGCACCATGAGCTTATCACATTCAAAAAAAGACCATTTCATTAAGTGAACATTTTTCTGATTGTTTCCCCCTCAAAACAATTCTCCGGGAGAGCATCCACATTCTTTGGAACATTGGTTCCAAATGACAGAGAGTGCAAAATACCAAAAGCCAGGAGATTTGAGCTGCAGTCCCAACCTCCCAAAGCAAAACCTATTCAGCATGTTGCCGCCTCTTGCATCAAACACCACCAGTGCACTTATAAGTACAAAACAGGACTTATACCTTGAAACTAGACACGAGCTCAGACAGAACCACCAGGTTATTTCAAAACTTCATAATTACAGCATTCCATCATGTCAAATTCACATTAAAACATGATAAGAACATTAACATTTTGATAGGTAAATACAAAAGATGAATTTTTATAATAGGCACATCAATCAAATAATGGTATGTCTGATCTTAGCTTTTCTTTTTGTCTACTTTGACGAAGATTTAAAGACACAGTCAAGAGATCACAAGCAAAAAACCCCAAAACACTACCCACAAGTGGAGATTCAGACAGTCGTACAAAACATGGAGGTTTCCAAAAAGAAAAAAGAAGTCACCAATAGAGCAGATGAGCACTGAAGACTAGAGAAGGCAAAAGGAATCAGAGTTTAGAGTTACAAGCTACATTAAAACCCATTAATTTTACTGTGTTTTGTTTGTGACAAAAAAATACTTATGCAAAGAAATACAAAGAATTCTTTCTTTTACTGAATATTCAAACAAGAGATCACTGAAGACTCCTGGATTTGGGGACAAGATAGAGAGAGGAAGCTGTTGCATTTTTCTGTATTCAAAATTAACGTTAGAAGAACTTGGAAGAAGCAAAAATTAATTAAAGAGTGAAAGCACATCCCTGAAATGATGAGAACTTTGGGATCCAGTGAAACTTTGGGTTCTAGTGAAAACACCTTCGTATTGCTAATTCTTCTGGAGGTAGAGATTAAAAAAATATTCATGTATACTCAAGACAATAATAAAAATATATGACTCATGAGTCAGTAATAGTAAGAAAAAACACAATATTTACATCTATAATTATAGTTACCAATTCCAAAAGTAATATTTTTGTCTATAAATCTGATGGGAAAAATAAACACAAACTGAGTTCTGTACAAATACAGCATGAAGTACGTTTTAAGTACACCTACAGTACAAACAAGCATGCACTTTACTGATCATAGAAAAATTACATTTCAGACTGCAGCCATTTCTAATTAGCATATGGGGGTTTTTTAAAGATACTTTTTTCTTTATTTCTTCTCCTGTCATATCACACAATTATTTCACAGTGAACTAGCGAAAGGAAGGATTTAAGCTGCTAACTGGTAAGGTGAAAAGTTTTTATACAAAATTCTCAGCGTTCTGAAGAACTGTTTCCTCTATCCCAACTATATTGCCAATTAAAAAGTTAGAGGACAGTTGTTTTTATTAGATAGTCACTACTTTGTAGCAACCATTTTACGTTCAGTAAGGAGCTGCCATTTTATAGCTATTTTTACATATATTTAAATTCTATATGAAGACAACTAAAAATAAGGTAGTGGAAAGCATGGAAGAGTTTTTAAAAGAGTAACAATACTCTCCTGTTCTGTGTTGACTTTGCTCTGTTAATTGGCTGAATTGTGCAGGATTGCTCAGAAGATTGAGGCTAACGAACGGAGGTGCCTCCCAAAGGCAGGAAAGGCCCTACTCTCCAAGGCTTGTCACAGGGGTTTGTTTCAAAGAAGCAGGAGTATACAACCAACTTCAAGTTAGGAACAGTAACTTGTCACAAGGCAGGAGAACTACTGAACTCACATATCCCCATTCCTTACTTCTATGCCCTCTTCCAAGCCTAAAATGGCAAAAAACCCAAACCAAGACTGAACATCTCGCTCTAAATTTAGTCGTAGCCAATTAGCCATCTGCCAACTGAAGGTCATAATCCATTCTGACAAAAGAAAAGTCCTTACATTATGTATTGAATACAGCCAGGACTCCCAAGCAGTAAGCAGCCTCGCGGCTGTGAGAACCATGGCTGGGACACGTGCCGCTGGCATCTCCACAGATGAGAGCCAGACTTTCCAAAGGCTCTCATTACCCCCTCAGGTTGAGGCCAAACTCAGCCTGCCTGAAGTTCTGTTAATCAATTAACCAAGGTCCAGGCCAGCCCAGGAAGAGAATCATTTAAAAGGAAGGGTGGGGAGCATGTAGGACAAAGCTATCTCTTGCACTAGAAGAGCTTTTCATGGCATATGTGCCTTGAGCATTGTTCTGCCACTGAAGAGCCACATTAATCAATGTTCAGGACTGCTTTAAATGCAGAACTACAGAGCTGGCTATTCATTGGTGATAAATTACTGGGCCCAACACGCAGTCCATGTGAAACAAGTTGGTGTTTTGGAAGCTGCCACCAACAGACAGAAGAAGGGGGACGTGGCAGTGGGTGTACAGAGGCACAGTCAAACCAGTTCCAATTAACTGCCACGAAAGGGAAACACAATGTCGGCAATCACCTCAGCAAACGTCCACAAAGCGTCCCAAGGGACTGAATGCCTCATTTTGATTAGCAGAATTGTATAATTGCTGAGACTCCAGAAAATTAAAGCTCACACAGTCATGAATACTGCCATTATATATACATAATGTCCTAAATGTCATTTAGAAGTGCCTGGAACTGAGGTTATAAATTAAGATATCTACACCTCCTTCAGAAGGCTATGGAAGTTTTAAAGCTGTGTGTCCTTAAACAGAGAAAAATAAAAACAGTTTCCATGTTTCTATAGTTCTAGAATTCTTGTATAAGTCCTTTTAATTTAACCCCAAGATTGAAATTTCAAAAGCATCTTTCATTTTTTATGACTAGGGAATTTCTAATTTTTAACCAAAATTATCTCTGAAATCACGTCTTCTCTGGTTACGTGCTTATGTCCTGGAGTACATATGACAATGTAGTATCTTCTCAACAAGTCCAGTCCTCATAAATATTACTCAAGAAGAGAGGAAGGACAAAAACCTTTCTGGCCAAAAAAAATACACATATGTAAAATTCCAATTTCTTTTTTTTCCCCTCATGACAAATGCTAGAAAGAACAATTGCACTTTTCTATTATTACAGGGCAGTTAATATTTAAATTTTATCCTGAGAAGTACAGATTATTTTAAAATCAAAAAATACTACTATAGCCCACCTCACATTTAGGGTTTTTTTGCAGAAGATACAGATTAATGTAATGTGAACAAAAAGAACAGAAATGACATGGTAGAATTCTTAACACACATGCATTGCACAATGAAGAAACAATAAGAAATTGTTTCAGGAAGAAAAAGGAAATCACTGCAACTCAAAAACCAAAGACCATGACAATAGCCAGGGGTCACAAGTTTAAAAGTGTACCCAATAAGCTCTGACACCAACCCAAAATACATATGTTGCGAAGTGCCATCTGTGCAATGTATGTAAATGTTTTTTGTGATGTCTGAAAACTCTAAGGAAATATATCCACAGCCTGTGGACAATTACACTTTGTCTGCTATTTCTATGAAATTTAGGTTTGTGATCTCCATTCAAGGAGCGAATCTTCACATTTGCTTGAATAACCTGTTAATTTGCTTTAAAGAATACAACCCCTGTGATAAATCTGCTTTACATACAACACACACACACACACACGCACACTCCTCAGTGCCTTCATTGGCTGTTGAAAGAACACTGCAAAACCAGATGTAGCATTTGGCTGTACAGCATTAAACCTATTAATATTACACTAACTGGATTTGCCTCAGTGTCTACTGGGTGTCCTTAAAATAAAATTGAAATCTAAAAAAGTAGCCTTCTTCCCAAATTCTGCATCATCTGAGCCAACATTTTCATCCAAGTAAAGCGCTCTGAGTTTCTGGGTTTGGTCCTCACAATACCTTTATTTTCACAAAGCTTTATGGGAACACTTCATTATACATTGTAAACAAATATGTCTTAGAAAAATCTGAAAATGTTTCCTAAAGCAACAGCTTCAAATTTCAGAGCCTAAAGAAACATTTCTAATCCATGCATTCTCATCTAAACTTTCTCTTTAAAATTAAAAACAGTTAAAAAAAAAAAAGAAATCACTTCTCTGTGCTTTTTATTTCTAAGTTTCACTTGCAAAAATATTGCAAGTACACACAAGTATACATAAAACATGATACACTTTTTTTTTTCATTGCACTGCAAGTCTATTAAATGAGACTGCTAAAATTACAACAATAATCTGAGCACTAGGTTTCAGTGCAATGGCTGGTTAGTGTAATACTGTACTTCAATTGACCTGAAGGTTTAAAATATTCCCCAAAGAAGGGACGTAGCTCAGAATTACAAAGACGAAAGAAATTTAAAGTTTATGGTATTTTCTAAAATTACCCAAATTAAATATGAGAAAGTGAAAAAGTACTCCTAGAGTTTGCCTATGAATAATTACACATTTATTAGTAAATCTTAATACATATACACACATATGCTTTTAAATACCTTAACCTACTTGACAGGGGAAGCATAAAACAAGGTATAGCAATTAAAAAATAATAATAAACATGAGTTACAGAAACTAGAAAAAAATTACCTCCCTGAGGAACAGCAAATTTAGGTCTTACAAAGCCCTGGAAGAAAGCAGGACTGTAATCATTATATTTGCAAATTATGTGGAATCAAGGAGAGTAAAAGCATTGAAGAACAGAAGCAGAGAAAGGCATCACATTTGAAGAAATGTATGAACAAAAATCAGGCACGTGGGTGGAATATATTCTGCATTGAGGTTAAAAAAAATGTATTCACTTTAACTGTTAACTATAGGGGAAAAACTGGAATGAGCCTGGAAAACGTTCACTATATTCACAAGAACAACTCACATGAAGAAAAGAAGATTGGTGAATCCAGGAGGATTACAGGCTTCAGGCAGCCATTAGTAAACTTATAAAGTACTGTATATGAGGATTCATTAACTACAATAGTATTTACTTGGTTCAAAGAGAAACTGAAAAGGACACAAGTGTAAGATTCTCTAATATAACTGAATATAGAAATTAGAATTATAATGAGACAAAACGCAGATAGTATTATTTGGGTCAATTTGCAGTTGATGCAAATCTGGATAGAGTTATTCACTATGGTATTTATTTAAATACTCTACTTTTTTGAATGATGGCAACACAAAGAAAAATGGAAGAAAACCAGAGCAAGTCTGAGGCCTATCATGTATAAAGTACACAGACTTTGAAATCAGCCATAAAGAATTTATTAGTTACTCTAGTGACAGCAGTCTTGGTGAAAAAAAGGCAAGAATGAAGAGGATTATAAAGAGACAAGAATCTAATATTTAGCTAGCTATGGAACAATTTAAAAACAAGTGTCCTTTTCAAAAACAGATTACAGGATGAAATAGGACAACATAGGATAAAATTTATTAAATCTCTCCTAATACTTAGAAATCAAAGCTCCAGCCACAGGAAATCAAGCTAATTCAATCTAAGTTCTTCAAATAAAAAGATGTTTACCTCACTTAACTAGTTAAGTTAGTCTACTAGCCTCAGCTGGTTGCATAGCTCTCTGTTGAAATTAAGGGAGCAGGACAGGCAGATCAAGGCTAAAGCTTTGGATGCACATGCTGGTTACTGATTTACTATAGGAAGAGTCTAGAAATGTAGTATTCACTAGACATCATTCAAATGGCCACAGTTAGATGATACATAGCTCCTACTAACCCTATAGAGGGTAGTGTTTACCTCACAGTTACATCCTGTGTTTTGACAGTGATTAATAAATTCAGGTAAATTAATTTTTCTAACTAGTAGGCCATAACCTAGAACGCAACAGGTAAACACTGTGTACCCATGCAAATATGCCCTGTGTTTACCCACTGAAGTAAATCCTAAACTTAAGGGTCCACAATTACTATCGCAAGAGTAATATACTCCGAGGTGCTCCTTGGCCTCCACTGAGTCTATTGAGAAAAGCATTTGTTATGATCACAATTTCTTTGTAATGCAGATGAGGAAGTGTCCAAATCAAAGAACTCTTGTCACTCAAGCAACAGGATTTCTTTAAAACTGCTAAGTTTGACTGCCATCACTGTGACTGCAATTTGAAATGGAAGCCTAGGGGCTAATGGCCTAAGATCCTCCAAGCTGAAGTTCTGAAAAGACCTTCTCTAAGTATGACAGGTACAATTTATGATTGTTATGACGTGCATTTGCAGTAGAATAGCTGTATCATGCCCGCATGAGAAGGAAAAAGACTACAAAACCATGTAGACTCAGATTTTTTTTCAGAAAAAAAGAGTTAAGATATAATCTGTCATCCAGAGAGGTGAAGTATTGCCATGTCTCCTTTTTTTTTTTTTTTTCCTCATTTACAGCTAGACGCACATCAATGTTTTAGAGATACTTGGAAGGCGACAAAACAATTTGGTAATAAAACTCTGAACTACTCTTCATTGGAGAGCTGTTGAAGAAGCAGTTCATATTTAAAAATTGACATCTCAATATGATAAGAAACAAAAATCAGGTTTCCATCCCCAAAGTATTAGTTACACAATTATGTCTTCCAAGAATATTTTTCTTGAATAATTTTATTGAAATGCAAAAAGAACCTTCTCAGATGACATCTTCTAAAGAACTGCTAAGAAAACCCCCAACAATCCTGAAAGTGAACTTTTTAGCTTAATGCTTGAGATTTAAAAAAAAAAAAATATATATATTTATTACAAAAGCCAGTTTCAAAGAAAAATCTCAATATAAATTACTTATAATTCCTAAATGAGATCAAGTTCTGTATTTCAATTTAAACTCCTTTAATTTAATCCTATCTCCTATAAATCCCATTCATTTGTGGAGTTACCTGGTTAACAGGGTTGATGCCCTAGAGGAATCTTTGAAGACGTGCGATCTATTGTTACTGAATGATACAAAAGATCTCTTCCAAACCTTGTAAGTCTCCAAGTAAGCTGTCCTTTAAAAGTGAAATTGAACCATCCATACACTTAGACCATGCTCGATAAGATGTTTCATGGGTCAACTAATGTTCTTACAACATATTTTAATTGAAGGAATTTGTCTTAATTACAATACTGTGCTAAAATCAAATTAATGGTCATGTCTTAATCATCCAAATTTTATTCAAGCTACAAGAACTCATATGCAGAATAATGCTATTCAAGCTAATGAGAACTCAGGAGAATAAATTTACACAAATAAAATCAAATATGATTAACTTTTTGGGACAAAGGAAGAAACCTCCACAAAGCATTTACACACTAGCTTCAGTCTAAGTACTTAAATTTTTAAAGATTATACATCAAGGATAAACACTGGAGGACTCAGAACTCTAGCATATAAGTGATGATCAAACAGGACACTTTGTTTGTGATGTTACTTGAGGTGTGATCTCACATGTATGCCATAAGGTCTTTATATTCAAACACGACACTTTTGTTTCTGTGACTGTACCTTGCATTGAACTGTTTTTAGCCAATCAATTTATTTTACACAGACATGATTTTTTTTTTCTCCTTATTTTAAGGGATTCCGTTAGTGCCTTGCAGCCTGGTCTGGTTCAGTTTCAGATCAAGCAGACCATTCCCACTGCATGGACTTGAATGAGAAACAGGGCAGTGAGGCAGTTCCCAGGCTGCACAGCCTGTCCAGCTGCAGGTCTGCAGCCGGCCCACAGCCTCTTTAACAATGGTTTTAATTAAAAACTTAAATGATCATTGTGCCCATTCGTCCTCGTGAAATCTGGATGGTTCATTACTGGCCATCACTCGTAATGTTTCATTTACTGATGCTGGAGTTAAAGGGGCCACAAGGACAAGTGATCAGCACAACCTTCCCCAAAGTAACTTTGAGACAGCTCAACGTATGTGCTGCTTTTTCCAGTGTTATTAAGCCTTATTCGGAAATAGGGCAGGGGGAACCCACTTTAAATCAGACACTGATCTTGTCTATTTGGCTTGCCTATTTTGTATTTGGGCTGATGCAATTTTTGTGGAAGAAATGCGTCATTTGAAGGGAAGACATTGATCTGTCAGTTTCTTGAGGTTGTTCAGGATTATAGAACCTTTAAATACGACCTGATGAAACACTTTAGTAAGCAAAAAGCAAATGAGGCATTCAAATGGGCATGACATTCTTATTTTCCTATGTCACAACTGTTTGTCACATGACTGAACTCTGTGAGAAGCACAGCTAGTCACAGTGCACGTACTTTACACACATAAGCATGGTTTTAGCTCACTGATGGACAAAGAAATCTAAGTTCTTCCCCCCCCCCCCCCTTTTTTTAAAATGGGAGTCTGTTGACCATGCTCAAACTTTAAAGAACAGTGAGGCAGCCTCTCAATTTCAGAACTGTTATTAGTTCTTGAATCAATGTCAGTAATTCATAAAAGCTGCAACTTAGTCTTTATTACCTGGGCTGTCAAGGGAGAAGCATTACGAAAGCACTCACCGCAGGCATAGACTTCGGTCACAAAACAATTCAGATGATTTTACTAATACCACTCAGGAGTAAGAGTTATAGGAAGACTGCTAACCCTGCCTGTAAATCAAGACTACCATAACATTTCTATGTGTAAGAAACACAGAAATAAATTAAGTCATAAAAAATAATCTTTCAAAACCAGAACAAAAGTAGCTACTGGACTTGCCTCATATCCTGCCAGTGCAAAGAATTCCTGCTTGCAAGAAAAACAGTCCATGTTGAAAGCAAGCAGAGAGGCCTGTGGGAATTTGAAAAGTGTAAGGATATTATTTCTAGGCTTTCATAGACAGAAATGTGATCAGAGCTCCAGGAAAACACAGAAACCAGAAGACATGGCAACTTCAATTTTAACCACAAGAACTCTGAAGGTGCAGTTATGCATAGCTGTGGCTCTTTAAATTATATCAGTATTACCACATAAACCTTCACAATACAGTTAAATTAATATTTAATTTTATTCCAAGCAAGGTCCTTTTGACAAGGTAACCTGTTCTCCAACATGCACAAAATGAATTCAGATACATATCCTGAAAAAAAAAAAAAAAAAGAAAAAATCCATTTGCTGGTTAATGAATGGATGACAAAAATATCTTGACAGGTACATATTTGAATTCATGATTTCCTTCTCAGTGCTGGTACTACCAGCACAGATTTGAGGGGTGGCAAGGGAGACAAGAGGCACAGGGGGAGCTGTCCAAAGAATATCCTTAAGGAAACTGAAGTCTGGTCCACATACAAAGTTGGATTGTTTTAATAAATCAGTTCAACTTCACACGTTGACACACTTTAATGGCTCTACCACTGACTTGTATATTTTAACATGTGTCAGTAAATACACAGAAATAAGCCAAGCTGACATAAGCAGTTTGAAACCAGTAAAAATATTCAGCTGGGACACTAAACTTATTCAGTTAAGTCAGCTTCAAAACCTACTTTAAAAAGTAAACAAAGCATACCAAGTGCATACGCATGAATGTATAACACTTATAAACCCCCCATGAGTCCAAGCCCTAAATGTGCCAAAAGCCCAGCTAGGGTGCAGCTTCTACATAAGAAGTGAGAAGGGGTTTTTGGTTTTGTTTGAGTGTGTTTCAAATGAATTTAAACAGAAAGACAAAACATAGATATGTAGCATCCTTTTCTCTCTAATTTTCTGTTGGAAGACTACAAAAATAATATTAATTTCAAGTTTGTCTTCAAAACCATTGCTCTATCAGGCCTTTGGCAAAGTATAATTCTTAAAATACACAAAAACCAAACAATTACACAAAGTGATATTAACATTAGGCTCCTGCATCTCCTGAACGCTGCTCTGCTTTATTGAATATTCCCCTCAATCATCCATGTTATTTGTAAACACTTCTCATGAGTCCTCCTGACTTTACATATAACAACCTATTTTTTTTAACTGGGAAGATGGACAACGTTTCCTCCTCTTATCATCTGGCTCTTTTAAAAACAAAATAATTAAAAAAAAAAAAAATCAAACAACCAAAAAAACCCCACACTGAGAGAAGACAACACCAATTATTCAAATTTTCTTGCTTTACGGTTCCTGCGTTTGAAGATGTGACCTGCAATACCAACCAAACCCAAAACCTAGGACTGACTGGCCAAAGGAGAATTCTGTTCACCCAACGTAATGAAGAGAAAAACTATTTCATTATAATTCAGTTTTCACATTTGCGGAGGATATTTTTAAATTATGCACGTCTATGAAAAACAATTTATATTATTAGATTAAATTATAAACAACAGAACAAATCTATTTTCTGAAAACTCAGAACAAATATTTGTATTTTCTATGTAATCTAACAAAAAAAAGAAGACAGAAATAAATAAAGTAGGGACCTTCATAAATATCTGCTTTATTGTCTTACATTTTCTC
Organism: Mycteria americana; assembly: GCF_035582795.1. NCBI lineage: Eukaryota > Metazoa > Chordata > Aves > Ciconiiformes > Ciconiidae > Mycteria > Mycteria americana. Next base: position 109,643,970 of record NC_134365.1, on the reverse strand, counting down.
TTTCTCTGGCAATATTCTCCCCTCCAATTATTGTTATATAATTAGAGTGGAAATTGCTTAATATATAAATCAATACTTAATAAACTGTAATTTCATAGATGTATCTTAGGTTTATTCCTGCTAGAAAAACCTAATATGCAGTGTACATATGGCAGCAAGGTCTCCAGGACCCAGAGGCCATCATCTCTGTAGAAGTCAGCACGGAAACTTGGAAGTTCCCCCCTCTGACCAGAGCTCATACCCAGAGTTTCATGACAACGTGACAGCCACGAGAAGTGACAGTCACCTCTGCACATCATGGAGAGTTAATCAACCAGCTCCATTTCATTAAAGTATAACCTTGCAGTGGCATACATTATCAGAACATAAAATAAGCCATGGATCATGTTAAACACAATATTTTGAAAAAGAGGAAATTTTGAGAAGATCACAGTAAAGAGGAAAACACTTTTGTTGAAGGACTGAAATTTGAAAGGATTTTTTCAAAACTGTGAAACAGCAGCATCTAGGAACTAATCAAAATTCAGCAGGGTAGCACAATACTGCTGATTTTAAGGCAGTAATATTATTGCAAAAAAATTTGCCAGTTCCAATCGACTCTTTTTTTTTTTTTTTTAAAAGTGGGTGGGTGAGCAAAATACTGTAAAATTGACAGTGAACAAAAATTCTTGTTAAGGTGAGGGAAAACAATCTTGCATGGAAATGGTTTAAATCTATAAAACATTAGCCTGACAGGCATGAATTGGCTCCTGTCTTCTGATATGTAGAAGACACATTAGCGATCATTTCTTCACGTCCGTACCTTTGGTAAATTAGACCACATCAAGTGTCTCCTCTAATAACTTCTGTGATAGCCCAATTTTCCCTCTGCGATGGCCATTTTCATGCTCATTATGTCAGTTTTTCCCTTGTCTGCATCTTCCTCCCCAATACTGGTTTAATAAAACAAAACAAAAAAATACAATAGTTGATGGCCATGGCCAAGGGAAAGTGAATATGCTATTTGATTTCTTTTAATTAATTTTCAATTTAAAACAGAACACACAAAAAAATTACTTTTTTTCCTAGATTCACTATAGTCCAACATTTATAGGCTTTTCCTATTAATTCATCTTTCACTTAAAGATCTTTGGTAATGTTTTTACCAAGTTCAAGAAGAAAAAGTAAACCTAGTTTTCAGAAAGTCCAAAACATCAAAAGGAATCATTAGAAATTAAATACACCAATAACTGTACCATGTTATAACTATTAAATTGGTCTAAAGAAAATATATTTATTGACAAGAATTTTTAGAGCTGGATTTTTTTTGTTAAATCTAGTTACAGTGTACATACTAGAACAGGATGTACTTAGAATTAAACAACCCTATTTCAGATCAAAGGATTTTAGAGCCATTTCTAGCCAGAGAATGACATTATTTATACTACTGTCTCCACTGAGGATAAATCCATTTCTTGTTTGAAGAGGTTAGGCAATAAAGAGAGATTTATAAAACTAGTACAAATAATTGGTTTCCTTTTCCTTATCCTCTGTTGGCTTCAGTACACATCGAACAACCTTAAACCTCCACCCAGTCTGGAACAAAATATTTTCACTAAGATTTTACATTACTGTTTTTCTAAGAGATCTGCATAATCATAATTAGGTTTGTACTGAATCAAACCCATATTTTAAAGGGAGATCTATCTGCATATATTTTCTCATACTGTCCTAAAATTCACATTTTGAAAAGGTGATTTTTCACAAAATCAGTTTTACTATTTCACTCATTTGTGGAAAATAATTACAAATATTCAGAAGACAAAAGATGGGAAGAAATTTCTAGTTTATAAGCACTGATATTAAGAATTAATTTAACAGAGAATGAAGGCAGCAAAAAATAAGGTAAACTGTGGCTTTAATTATCACTGAAGTCTGTAGACATACTAGATTTTATTATGGTTTACTTTTTAGTTTAGTTCTTGACTAATACCAGTGTTAAGTCACTATATCTAATGCTCATTTTGTATATTGCAAATACGATTTCATTATCCCTTAAAAAACACAACAATAAAAAAAATATTTTTTAATTGGTGAGCTAGAAGTAGCCCTTTTGAAAGAAAAAAAAAAAAGGCTTTCTGATATGCTGTGACAGTCGTTGAGATAATTTCCTAGTAACATTTGTAAATCAAGGGTTTCAAGATTTTATGGCATTTCACACAATGTCATTGATACTAACACCAATAGCTACAACCTATTTTTAAAAGCATGTCAGACTTGCTGATGACTATCACTGACTACACTAGGTGAATAAAATAACTGAAAATTACTTTTATATGAATATGAAGAGAAGAAATGAGACTTAGAATGAAATCTTATGTATCTCATGTTCTATTTATCCGTAACAGAGGCAGAACAATGCCAGCAAAGAACAAGATTTCTTTTTCTGTGTAATTAAAAATAAAATCCATCTAAACCATAATTGTAAAAGAGGGATTTCTGAGCAAAATGGTTCAGTGCTAGTTTTCATGCTCTAATTTAGCAATTTGATCCTGTTAAGCAAAAGACTTGGATACATACTTAGTAGTAAGTTTCACATACTTAAAACTTTTTGATTTCAAAGTGACATAAGAATGAGCTTCAACATTTTGCAAAATTATTGTTTAAATATTTGGCGTTTCTTTGATGACAGCTTGCCAATTAATGCAAATTATTACAGCACTTAATATACAACTTTAACACCTGGGCACCAGAAATTAGTGAATATTCACTTATTCATTTCACATAGGCCACTGAGCAATAAATCAGGCCTAATGGCTAGAATGCAACTTCTTACCTAAAATGGACATATTGAATAGAACAAAAGAATATTTAACTTGCCTATAAATAAATGCAGCTTTAGAAGCTTTATTAGTCTCTATTGGAAATACACAATGAATATCTAGCCAAAAGGAATGATGTAACATCACAGAAAGTTACAGAAGATGTTAGAGGGAGGACGTCCCCTTATTTTTCTCAACTAAGTAAGTGAATAGCCAATTGCATATAAAACACATTTTTATTATATACAAACCACAATATCACATGCAAAACAGATTATCAATGATTTATTTTAAATGGTATGTATTTCCCTGTGGTCCCTTTGATCAGAGTTTCATATGCTGCTCCAGCAAAAGTAATGAATCAGATAACATTTGTTTCAATGTGCTTTCAATAACTAGGCTAACACTGTTATCCTGCTTCCCAATGCAAACACTTAAAAAAAATAAAATAAAAATCACTTTTCAGGAGCCGCAGGGACTGACAGGCCATGACGCTGGCCGTTCTATCATCCTGCAGCGCTGTGTCACCTGTTCTAGTGAACATATCGCAGCCCCAGGGCAGCGGAGAGCCATAGCTGAACGCACAGGGTGCCAGGGGACCGGGGAGGGCGAGGGTCCCTGCCTGGGGGTCACCATCCCTGGAGGTATTTAAAACACGTTTGGATGAGGTGCTTAGGGACATGGTATAGTGGTGGGCTTGGTAGTGTTAGGTTTGCGGTTGGACTCGATGATCTTAAAGGTCTTTTCCAACCTATACGATTCTGTGATTCTGTGAATACAGGCTCATTTATCATTAGGTATATAGATACTTTACTGATGAAATGCCAAACTTAGTCCTTAGCTAGCAACAGCAGCAGTGATGGAAGCTACAGGTACAAACTTGTGCCAGGCAATCTGCAGTGAATGCAAAGGAAAAATAAGGCCTGGCTCAGAAAACTGTTCTATTATAATTATCACCCTATATAAGTAAACTCAGCTTTCTCCCTGAACAGACTGAACAGCTAGATTGAATGTGAACTCCTTCAAACTCTGTTGATCAAAACTTCTTGTATAGTCCTTATCTAGTGACACACATCAATAAGCAAGTTTTGAACTCACAGATTAAAAGAGATCTTTTCTGTACAACTACAGATCTATGAGATCCATTCTTTTCCTCCCCACAGTGTCCTAATTCTTTGTATAATCTGGAATCTTAAAGGAGTCTGGACTTGTAGGGGATAAGAGGATGAGCCACTAATACAGTGCTCTTGTGATACTATACACATACATTGCATCAGTCAGGTTTCTGCTACAATACTGTGTCCAACTTTGGGTATCACTCTTTGAGAAAAAAAAATAATAATAAAAAAAGATAGTCAGACATCAGAAATAGTCCATGGGAGTGTAAGACAAATCACTAGAAAGTATGAAAAACTCGACATAAGAGGATAGATCAAGAAAGTTAGGATTTCTTAGGCGAAGGAAGCAAAACTTAGGTGCAACAAGTAATAATGGTCTTCAAGTAGGCAAAAAAGTTCTTGCAAAAGAGACACTTGTGCTTTCCATCTCCACAAAATACTGCACAAAGAATAAAGTCTTGCTATTTCAATAATAACGACACAGGGAGGTCAAAGACTATGAAAATATTTGTAACGCTGAAGACTGCAAAGCATTACTGACTGCCTGGAGAGTTTACAGACTTCTCACTGGAGGTCTCCAAGAACAGGTCAGGTGACCATCCATCAGTAATGATACAGGTATGACTGGACAGGCTTTGGGGTAATGAGTTAGGACTAGATGGCTTCTGGGTTTTACAGAAGCATAGAAAACAACAAAGACATTTTAAGTTCATCCATTCTAAGCCAGATATACAATACATTGCAACAAGCTAACAATTGGTTAGCCAAATTAAGAGACATCATTTTACAAAGAGTCAAGCACAGTTGATACTAGGCTCAGCATCCTTAAAAAAAGGTGGTATTCTTCTAAAAAATGTAAAGAAACAACTGTTGGCTTGGTCTCAAGCACAAGATCATCACTAATGAAGAACTACTTAACACAGTGACCATAACACACTACAAATAACATCCAAAATGCAAAATAATGAACTAGAATAAAAAGGTGAACTACAGAAATCAAACAGAAGCATATTTTTTAAAAAGAACATCAGAAGGGAACTTAAAAAGATAATATGCTTGTAGCTGACATAGAACTATTCAAAGATCCCATGAAAGATTGATCATATTTTGTCACTCTTAACAGAATAACTGGGTACACCAACAAAAATACCAGGCAGCACATTTGCTCATGTCTTTTTCAAAATAAGTTTTGTGGTTTTGGTTTGTTTCTAAACACAGTACATTCTGTAAATAGCTCCACAATGCTAATAATAATTGAAGGTGGAAGGGACCTCTTGAAATCTTCTAGTCCAACCTTCCTGCTCAAGCATGGTCAGCTAGAGCAGGTTGCTTGGGTCAACTATGTCCAGGCAAGTTTTTAATACCTCCACAGATGGAGACTTCACAACCTCTCCAGGCAACATGTTCCACCCTCCCAGTAAAAAAGTTTTTTCTTGTGTTCAGATGGAATTTTGTGTGTTTTAATTTGTGCCCATTGTCTCTTCTCCTGTCACTGGGCACTACTGAGAAGAGTTCGGTGCTCTCGTATTCATTGCTTTCCACCAGGTATCTACAGACATGGCTAAGATCCCCCTGAGCCTTCTCTGCTCCAGGCTGAACAGTCCCAGATCTCTCAGCCTTTCCTCATATGACAGATGCTCCAGTCCCTTAATCATCTTTGTGGCTTCTGCATTGGACTCACTCCAGTAAGTTTATCTCTCTCCTGTACTGGGGAGCCCAGCACTGGACCCAGCACTCTAGATGTGTCTCACTAGGGCTGAACAGAGGGGAAGGATCACCTCGCTTGACCTGCTGCTGATGCTGTTCCTAACACAACCCAGGAGGATGGTGGCCTTCTTAGCCAAATGGGTGCACTGCTGGGTTATGGTCAAGTTGTTGTCCACCAGGACCCCCAGGTCCTTCTCTGCAGAGCTGCTTCCCAGCCCATCACCCCCCAGCCTGTAACTGGTATATGAGGTTATTCTTCCCCAGGTGCAGGATTTTGCACTTCCCATTGTTGAACTTTATAAGGTTTCTCTTTGCCCAGTTTGATTTCCTCAAAGTAATATGAAAGGCCAAAATGTAAGTGCATTCAAAAGACAGACAAATTCTAGCCACAAGCTTCTGTTCACCACTAGAAGCTGGGAAGAGTGTTTCAAGAACACCTGATGTTTATTAAACCTTTTTCCCCCTTAACATTTAATACAGGCTAGTTGGATTTTTGGCCTGAACCAGCGTGGCCCTTTCACATTCAGTAAGTTAGCATAAAAGGTGCAGTAAAGAAAAAGGAAAGGAAGTTAAAAATAAAATAAAATTAAAAAAAAAAGTTCTCTTGACAAGAACTCCTTTCACATTCATCCTCTTTATTTATCAACATACTCTTGGTAAGAAATACCTCCAGTCCTAGTCTCTTCTGAACTAACACACCTTTCACACATTTTTAGTGATAACATTCCAACCTGATCTATAGTTTCCACTTACACAATCCTATAGTTCCTCAGTAGTAATTCCTACTGATCCTACTATTTGTCTGAATTATCAAAGCCTCTTCTCACTCATTCAGCTGTTAAATACTGAAAAATGTCTACTGTGGCTATTCACTACCATACAATTCTGTTCCAGTCCACCTTCTTTACCAAAGTAATATTAAAGTCATCAAATCTGAACAAAACCTCTGAAACTGTAACCACGGACAACGTACTACATGGTATCTCCAGTATATTACATGGGACCTATTTCTGATATTACATTTTACTTCAAGAACTCCACCATTTAGACAAAAGCATATAGTACAGTTTCTAGCTGTATGTTTACTTTTCCTCAGTTGATGAAACGGACCATTTTAAAATTTATAGTCAAAAACATCAAACTTGACAGTACAGGTTATTTTGTGAGAGAGATTACTAAGCAGAAAAAAAAAAAAATGAACTTTTATTTCCTTTTTAATCCCATTCTAATTATCTTTTTAATTTTCCAGTTAATGGAAGTCTACTCTAAATGCTATTTTATTCCAGTGTGTTTCTGTTCAGTTATACTGCAGTGCTCATCTTGACTAATGTATGTCTGCAAATCAACTAGGCTGGCTGTCTCTCCCAGTATCTACTGACCAGAAGGCATAGACCAAAAGCTAATGAGCTGCTAAACATTGCTGCCATTGAAGAAAGATGTATTGTGAATTTGCAATTTTGCAAAACACCATGCACATAACTGATGATTCCTGTCAGTAGCTGTAGTGTGAGATCACGATTGACTCCAAGATAACAATTAAAATGGAATACATTAAGTAACTCGTTATGGATAGGAGAAGCATAAAGCTTGTCACTGACTGTGGCTTCATTTCCCTGACGTGACACTTCATGAAAGCCTTAATGATTTGTCAGGTATCACAGATGATGAGCCCATGTATAAAACTTATTTGGAATAGTCTATAGCTTTGCTCTACTGCACGCAAATCACAAATTTTATTTACTCAGGAACATAAACCTCTTTTGTCAGGATGCCCAGACAGAAGAAAGGCTAAATGATTCAGAAGAAAAGTATTACCATACAGTCATTTCACTCATACAAAATTAAAGATTTGATTCACAGAAGGATGTCGTATTTTTCAAGAACCTTAATTCCACATTGGACTTCGCTGCCCTGTGCCTTAGTTCCCTTTTCACTGTAGAAGAGAAAGAGATGGCTCGGAACTGGATTCACACAAAAGGATTTTGGTAATTCCACTCCTGGACTCAGTATATAAATTCTGCTTATGACTTCCTTTAAACGTTGATGCCCTTTTGTGAATCTAGACTACCCGTTCACTAAAGCTTTCAGGGCAGAAGAATTTTGCTGAAAGTAGTACATGCTGAACAAGGAGCACATGAAATCTCATCCCTTTAGACATTTAGGCATATGTTTCATCACTGAATTCATAAATCATAATCCTCTAGATTTAGATAAGATTAGTCTTTTAAAAGAAAAAGGAGGTGATTGTTTCCAAGTTTAGCAACATTTGGAGATGTACCTTCTTTACATTCAGTAGCTCAGTGATCAAAGTTCTCACCCATGTATCATCACATCCTCAGGGACCATCTTTCTAGTCATCTGGACTGTTTTTAAGTAGGTTCAGTGATAAGTTTGTGTATTTATGTAAACATAAAATAAATAAATAATAATAATTATTATTTAAAAAAAAATCAGTTAACTCTTAACTTGTGACCAGCTCAAAATAAATTTCACATTTACTTTGCTCCCTTTCAGCAAACATGCTCTTGCCACCTTTGAACTCTCCTCCACCTGACTCATTTCTAGCATAAAATTGTTTTTATTTTGTTTATGAAACCAAACACCAATATTTCTGCAGCTCCCTGAAATAATGTGACTGTTGTTCTAGTTACAGCCATGTTCCTTTGTGACTAAAAAAAAAAAGTAAATTTTCACTGACTATGCTTTAATTAGATACATATTTGTGCATACTGACCAACTGAATTATGTGAATTCAAATGAAAATAGAACTGACTTTACATGTTCTTACAGTAACATTTCCAGCAGTGCATGCTAACCAATTATGTAACAAAAAATCTGTTGAGAAACACCCAGAATGTCAGGCTGCAGATTTCAATGTTTTCTTCTGATTATAACTTTTCGTGCCACTTGAATTCTGAGAAGCAAGGAGTTTTATACAATGAAAATAATGCTACACTGGTCCAAGGCTAAGTCTTCTTGGGAAGGTTGCTACTTTAAATGACAAATGAAAGCAAGACAGCATTAAAATTAGACACATTTTAAATCAGAGATAGAAAATAAAGCAATACACCAAGCCAACTTCAGAAATTTTCTATTTCTAATGTCATCTTATACTCCTTCACACTAGAGCTGATAGGTCTGGAGGCCTTGAAATTGTTTTGGGGTTTTTTTTGGTTTGTTTGTTTGGTTTTTTGGTATTTTTTTTTTTTTTACTAGTATGCTGTGATTCATTAGATAAATTCCAAGCTTGATTTTTTGCAACTAACAAAGCATAAAGGAATAAATCTATGAATCACTGCTTTCATTGTACTCTCCCTTTTAAGGCCAAAACTCAGCTTTCAAGCAGCACTAAACATTATGAGCATCTAAGTGGATTGGCTCATGAAATATTGGACGTTAAAATCAATCAGAGTTTATCCTGGAAACTTAGACAGAAAGTGAGATGTTTCTAATATAACTTTTAGAAAGAAAAAAGAAGGAGAATTTCCATTACTGTAGCTGATCACGGGTGAAAAAAACACGTGGACAGAACAGTATAAACATTTTCATGCTTAGGAAATACTTGCTAAATCTGGATCTGTGAGCAGTAATCAGACAATTAAAAAAAAAAGCCATTTGCCAAGGACACATATGATTAACAAGTGGAACCAATTAAAGTCAAGTGGAATCCATTAGAACAGAAGATCCTCAAAGTTCTGCTCATGCCTCCCTGGGTGGCTACGTGCTACCTAAACATGCACATGCAACACAGGACAGGACAACTAGGAGTAAAAAGTTACTTTTGCACCATTCACTTTGGAGAAGAGGTTGTGTAACATTATTTCCAAAAGCTTTACTACAACACAATGTAGCATATCACTAAAGTATATTTATTAGTCAAGACAAAAATATTTCTTTGGCCATCTATTTAGGTTTCAGAAAACTGGTGATTTGAAAACTAATACTACAAAACAACCCCAAGTCATACTCTGTTTATGCAGGAACACTTTAATTTGAGCATGTTCAAAACCTAAAAATCTCTCTTTTGTGATATGAAAAAAACCCTATATTTTTTACTTATTCAATAAAATATATTTTTTTTTTAATTCCAGGCTGATTCATGCAAAATATATATATATATAAAAATCTTTCTTTGGTAGTATCTTTAAAAGGTTGACTTGAAAAGTCTGGGATCTGCTCCTAAACTTGAAAACAACATTGATATTTTCTGGCTTAACTTGCTTAGGAGAAAACCATATCTACAATGGTCTTCTACAATGAAGGTTAGTTTCAGTAGTTCTTTTATCCAATGCTTCTTCTACCTCTAATTTAAGAAAAAAAACTTTACCAAATGGCAATTAACCAGGCAAAATGCTGGCAAAACTGTTTATTTTCCTAAGCAATTTAATCTCCCCTATTGTAGATTCTCTGGGTAATCATTTCATTCTAGCAAGGCCATTAAAACACCTTTTTCGACTCTTTTGTAAGATAATACATTTGGCTGTCAATGAAGACTTCAAAGTTGAGCCCACTTTCTTGATTAACATGAAAGCTTCTGGTTCTAAAGTTAATTCATCAGAGTTTCTGAAGAATTTTTGCTTTTCCCTGTCTAATCTTTATTAGTCATTTAAGCCTCGACAAGCACTCTGCTTGGACTCTGAGCTACAATTTCACAGAGCTCATGCTCCTCTTCTGAACAGAACCCTTCTACCATAGCTTCAGATCTAGGTTGGGTTTTTTCCCTCCAAGTTTATTACATTAATTTTTATTACTAAACAAACAAACAAAAGTCCAAGCATAAACATGGTTTCTAAAACAACAACCACCATCACTAACCAGTCTATTCAGATAAAGACACAAAATGCTTTTGTTATCCCCAACTAAAAATGAAGTATCTGAACATTGGCCTCCCTCTGGCTTTGCACTCCCTGCATCCCTCTCACCCTACCCTGTCTCATCCTTCAGTAGATGTTCCTCCTTCTCCTCCTTCCTCCAGGATTGGTGTTAGCTGATCTCACTAACAGAGCTTTAAAGAGCACTTCTGTGATGATAATTGCTAGAGCTTCCTCCCCACACCTGACCCATCCATGGCGTGTCCTGTAATATTGCTGTCCCTTGCAGTACCTCAGCATTACCAGAGCTTGTCTGGGGCTCTAACTACAACATCAGGTGTGATGGAATAACCTAACTGCTGATTGATTTTATCAATTAACTGAACACAGCCACATGTAGAGACGGGCAAGTTTGGCTCCTGCTTGCCAGGATGCAGAAGCAGAAGGCCAAGTCCCACCAAAGTAGCACCCGCTGCCTTTCATGGAACATCAGTACCCAGTTCCCCCGCAATCTAGACAATTAGTAAATATTTAAGAGAAAAATCAACTGTGAGTAATACAATATTCGTTCCTAATTTCTCCTTAGAGGAGAAAAAAAAAGAAAAAAAAAGAGAAAGCCAACCCATTGTACTCATGCTGGGAACCAAATTAATGTGTTCAGAAAGGGAAAGTTACACACACATATATATATTAAGCAATATGGCTGGAAATAAATACAAGTGAAGTTACAAAACAATTTTGTTTCCTTTCTATATGACCTTTAATATTCTCCTAAATTAAATGAAAGAGGATGATTCTTAAAACACTCCCTCAGTCTGTCTCCCATCAGACATTTAAAAAAGAAAATCTATACAAATTATAAACTTTAAGATTTTATCTAACATCTACTCATAAATATCATCATAGTAACACATGTAAAGAGGTCTGTAAGACAAGCTGCATGCATCTTATATTACTACAAACATTCAATCACCATGCTTATGGCCAGGCAGTCTGATAGGTCCCCCTTTGGACATCTCATAGGAATAGATAAAAGGGTTAATATATACTCGGTATTGTTCTAACAAGCAAGATATCAGCTGGTAGGTGAGACCATACAGAAAAGCACCACTGAAGCCCAAGGAAAATACCAGCTGTCTCCGCTCAGAGAAGACAGATTACCACCTGTCCAGTTATCTCCCATACACAATACAAGGCACGTTGGTCATTTTAACAGGGATAACTGTACCCATATGCTGTTTAATTTTGCACTGCACTCTGCCTACTTGTAAATATTCGTGATGGATCATTGTAAACTGTAGATTAGCCCAGTGGTGATGTTTAGCTAGAGGCTGAACTTCACGCTTACTTTCGCTCCCTGAAGCCTTAATCTACAGTGTGCTATGTTAGCTTCACTACTTTAGCCAAACAACAGAAAGCAAACACATATGCACGCACATGCGTGCACTCATACACACACGAGCACAAAGGGAAGAAAAGACTTTTAAAAATTATTAGAATTTTTAAAAGATTTTAGGGAAGAATGGTTTTAAGTCACAGTCTGGCAAAAGAGCATGTAACAAGCTTTGTTTTATATACTGTGAGAAGTCCTGCTTACATTTTAAGCAATACACCAAATACTGGTGTTACAAGATCATAAATACTGTTGTAGCTTTAAAACCAACCAAGGGGAAAAAAAAAAAAAAAAACAAAAACAAAACAAAAAAAAACACCAAACCTTCCCACGTTCTATGCAGCTAGGGAAAAAAAAAAAAATCTGTTCCAGTAAGTTTTACAGTGTTAGTAGAACATGCCATTTATGATACAAATACATGATTGGCACTTTTTTTTTTAAGAGCAAATAACTAGAAACTCAGCAACAACTTTCTATTGTTTTGGACACTGATTCTTGCAAGTTAACTGAGTGGTTCTGTGTTTGAAATGTGGCTCTGAATAACTAGTTTTATAACACAATGTAAGTTTTATAAAGAAATAAGCAAGAGAATCATCTACAGTGTAACTGCCACCTTCGCAACCATAGCTCTGCCAAAAAAGCAGACTCAACCTGAATCCTCAGATCCCATAGGAGCCGCAAACTTTATTAGAATATTCGGGCTCTTCGTATTATTCTTTTTCTGCCATTCCCTGTGTTGAAGACCAAAAAAAAAAAAAAAAAAAGAAAGAAAAGAAAAAAGGCACTTGAGAGTCACTGGCAAGGAATACAGCTGACTGCTGTCTGTCAGCCAGATGTTAGTGGCTAAAAGCTGAATCATTTGCAAGGAATAGCAAGGATGTCTGAATAGGAGGCAGGAATACATCAATGAGGACTGGGATGAAGGATCTCAAATTTTGAGTGTCTCCAAAACTTCAGAGATTTGGGATGCTCTCTAGCCTTGCTCAATCCCTGCAAATACTTTGCTCTAGCAGCTGTCAGATGTTTGTTTGAACAAATGTTTGTAAAAAATGTTGAAATCATTATTTTGTATGAAGCTGTTGCATCATGGTCTAAACTGCTAGTTACTGCAGGGCTCTGAGACAATGCACTATGGTTTTGACCCAGAATCAAGTATTCACTTCTGCTGCTTTCTGTTTTAGAAAAAATTAAAGACCCAGAGCCTTGAAGGATTCACACTGAAAGGAAGGATTGCAGATTCCCTGTGAAAGCTCTGCTCATTCACTCATACAACTCACCCTACTAGATCAAGTGTGAAATTTGTAATAACTGAGCAGAAACTTAACACCTTATCTATCCCTACATTTTTTGCTAAAATAACGACACAAATCACAAATCTACCATCTAGCCTTTTCAGTATTTCAAAATTCTCAATTTTTCAAACAATAAAAAGTTACCACATGTTTACTCATAGTACATATTTTAATGCCTTCCTTGTCTGCACTTACTTGGTACTAAGTTGCTGAGTTAGCAAAATAAAAAAAAATTAAAAAAAAAATAATTCCCACCCCCCAAAAAATCCCCAAATGCACAGAACAACATGATTATCAACAGTGACATATGATTTCTTATTAGAAACTCCAGGCTAGAAAACATAAAATTGTCATCAAATGAAACCAAGGGAACTTCTAATTTTAAAACATGTTATAACGTAATTCAACATGCAAGAGATGCACAATTTATTGACAAATCACCTTAAAATACCTAGACATTTAATTAGCTTCCACTTTAGTGAAGCTGATAAAATTTATTTTATTCTCAGCTGAAGCAAGTCAAGGCTTTTCTTATTCTCATCCACACAGCAACTGAGATTCGCATGTTGCTTTTAATAAAGGCTCAAATGCTCTGACAATAAGATTCTTTAAATATAAGTGAATTTACCTTCTTAAAATTGTTTGCCTATTTTGTAAGGGAAATACACATTCCTTAAATTAGATTTTAAAATAAAACTTGTAAGTCTACTGAAATACAAAATAGTCTTTATATCTGAACTTCTAGATACGTTATTCACTCACATTCTATCTCCAGGTATATGCAGAATTATGTAACTTAATTAACACGTTTCTTCTGAGCATATTCAGCTGCATGTAAAAAGGACCGTATACAAGTTATTCATACTGCTATCAATACTCGAAGTCTGACCAACTGCTAAGTTAACTTCTCAGCCCCAGTAGAGTGTCACCCTGGCTGTGCCCCCGCCACCTGTGCCAGGCATAATACTTGGGTGTCAAAGATGCAGCTCTGCTTCAATTTCAAAATGGCAGCTTTTGCAACTCCAACTAAGTTTAACCCCAACAGCCCTTTAAAACAATGGTTATAATACTTAATTGCACTCAGCAATCAGTCTTGGATTATTATAAATGGATTAAAAAAAACACAGACAAAGAAATTACTTTTTACAGCAATTTTTTCAGAAATTAAGGAATGCCCCAAGCTCTTTTACACATAGGAATTTCTTTCAAGAGCAGAAAAATTAAGTTGACCATTAAAAATTTTATGTTATTTCACAGATTTCATAAATAAGAGTTTACTCCCGATAGAATAGTCTAATATGTTACCTAAAACCCAGCAGTAGGATGTGACTATATTATACTAAACAGTAAATACTGTAAACACAAATTTATTCTTTTAGCTACTACATTAAATGTGTAAGGTTTTTTTAACACTCAGTTCAAACAAACTCTCTTTCTAGAACAAGGCCTTATAAATAAACTTTTTTTTTTTTTTTAATTTTGGCACTTTGAAAGAATAGATCTTCTGTGCAGTCAGAATTTTATTGCTTTAGTCTGATTTGACCTTTGTTTCAAGTAACCTAAACCAGTTGTGTAACCCAGGCAAGAAACAGCGGTTCCTACCAGATGTCATTACTTAAGGCTAATATATCAGGTGAAAATAAGGAACATCATTAGGTTAAAGTCAAACAAAAAAAACAGTTAGGCATAGATACTGTATAGGAAGACAGAAGTCACAAAAAGATGACAGAATCTGGAGGAACATGATTTTTTCATATCCTTACCAAATGCATAATTATAGTCTGGCAGCAATATGCCATAGCCCTGCATGCTGCCCTGACAGCGAGATGAGATTACCACCTTTGGCTGCTTATTCATGCTCCTTTACCAAAAGCTATCCTCTCTGATAAAGATCTGTTTAAATACGTTAGCCTAAATATAGGCTAAGTAACAGGCAGCATATAGCCTTTCCCTAAGTTTATTTTGACAAAATAATTCTGTACAGTTTAAATAGCATGATTTAATTCAGGTTTTCTCAAAACAGATCATCTTGACAGCGGCTACACATGCAGTCATGCTGCATCTGAGTGGGGCTGTAATAACTGCAGGGGAGGACAGAAGCAAACAGCTGGGACCAAAACCTCTTAACTGGGTTTAACAGCAGCCAGTAGAGCACATCTGACCTAACTTGACAGAAAAGCGGTTAGTGTCACAGCCAGCCAACTCCCCACCTCTGTGGGGTTGCAAGCACAGAGGAAAGGAATGAGGTGATCCTCCCAGTCCCCACTTTGAGCCACACAGCAATGAGAGCAATCGTCTGCCCAGGATAACAAAGTCTAGACTTCAGCAGCTAGGATCTGGAGAAGTAAATCCCACAGTACTGGAACTTCTTTCTCCATGCACCTGAAATAGCCTGTTGCTTGCTGCTCTTCTGCATTTCCAAATGTAAAAAAGTCTTTTTTTTTTTTCCCCCCCAGAAGACTTCCTACAAAAGAGTAAGCATCTGAAATTATCTTAAGTGTCTTTTCCAACCTATACAATTCTGTGATTCTGTGAAAAGGAATACTCTTTTTCTGCTGTGGTTCTTTTTTGAGCCTATCTAATCTCTCAAGTATTTAATTACCTATTATACTATACAACTATGGATAGTTGGATTATGTACTATGTATTACAGTACTACGGATTACAGGTAGGTTTTCTCTGCAGTCTTAACTCAATGAACAGACATCCAAGCTGACCTATGTCACATAAAACTAATACAACTCTCACATAAAACTAACGCTAAAACAAACCCTTCCAAACTATATTCAGGTTATTTATTTCAGGTGGAGACATACCCATTCATATTAACATCTATGTTGTCATCTTCTCATTCATGACAATGTCTGCCAATGTGCTTAGTACAGCAGTAAACTACATGGCCATGGGGCTCCATTTTACCTGTGAAACCACACAAAGAATCACTTACCTCGCCATGCACAAAATGAGTTGTGGCACAGCATCACAAGACCTGCAACAGTAGGGTGGTTTGGTCTGCATCTGAACTGAAAAATTCGGGAGACTCAAACCAAGCAGTAAACAGCTTTGGACCGTGTCCGTGACTCAGTTCAGACTGTTAGCTCAGGTATGAAGCACCACTCACTGCAAACTGCTGGAAAGAAGTTTAAGGACAAAGCCCAAGTTAAACATCCAAAGAGACTCAGCTACTGGCACTTGCTACCTCTGCCTGGAAAAGTGCCTACAACAGCACTTGTTAGAAGTACAACACATCCGCTCCCTGTAGCTTATTAATCTCTTGCTACCCTCTTTCTATATGTTTACTCCTAGGCTAGATTGTAAGCTCTTTTGATCCTGTGAACGCTGGATTTCATTCTATGGTCAGTATAAAAAAAAAAAAAAAAAAGAGGGTGAAAACCAAGCAAAGTTTTCTTAACACCTTCCTGACTTGGTCAGTATCTATGATTATAAGTTCTGATTTTACAGAAGGACAAGTTAATAAAATCCTAGAAGAAAAAAAAAAAAGAAAAAAGATATTAATACATTAGAAGAAAGTTAGCCACACAATTATTTATATTTTCTTACTGGAGAACTTCTTTACAGATAAGAAAAATAATGGAGCTATGTCAGATATCCTTATATGAAAACAATAAAGTAAATAAAAGTAAGGCAGCCAAAGATGTTATGACCAGGATAAAGTAGGCTATTTTTCTCCTTGTAATATGTGCTTTTTGGAACTCTGGGAAAGATTATAAATCTTTTTTTTGCAAAGCTTCATAGAAAATTTCATGTACTGATATTTAATACAAAAAAAGAATACACCATTTTTGTCTGGGTTCCTTTAATTAAGTCTTTTTCCCTGTTGCCTGGAATAACATAGGCAGAACAAAAATATATTTGTAAGTAGTTTATACTTCCCTGTATTTTATTTCTTTGAAATATTCTTTGTAAGTTCTTGATCAAGAATGTGTATATTTATAAAGACTTCTATTTAATTGACAGAAAAGGTAAAGTAAGCTCACATTGCATTTACTGGAATTTTCATTTTCTCCCACACAACTGTGTACACAAAAAGCCCACGAAGAAAAGTCTGAGAGAGTACAACTTTATAAAGAGACCTATGCTGGACTGATATCGACTTTCCTCAGTGCATCTCTTGCTTTCCCTCCCAGGTAAGAAAGTAGTGAAGTAAGCGATGAGCAACAGCTAAAGAGAGATGCTTTGCTGCATCAGGTTTATGACAACCTGAAATCTATTCCTTTCCCCTATAAACTCAGACATAGTTTGGCATTGACATTATTTTGAACTCTTCCCATACAATTAAAAGCTGACAGGCTTTGAGGAGGGGGGTTGGACTAGACATCCTCCAGAGGAACCTTCCAACCACAATGATTCTGAGGCTGGGTTAGAAACAACACTGCTAAATTTACATCTTTAAATACTCATTTTAGTAAAAGTATTTCTAGGTTTATTTTCTATTAAAACTTTAATAATTCAACTATTATCCTTATTAAATGAACCTTGCAGCAGAAGACCTTCATGCACACTAGACAACAGAATATTCCACTATGTTCACAAAGGCAATAAACATGCAAGGCCACCTCACACAGACTCCAAGAACTCATCTCCTCCAGGCAGTTGTACAATGAACCTCTGTAAAAGCATTTGCATATTTCAAATATAAACCAAACAAATTTGAAATACTCTTTAAATAAAATTTATGATTAATTTCATTTTTATTGTAGGTTCTGTGCTTTTTAAAAGGGACTAACACATTGCTGGCTGTACACACAAACTGACATGCCCTCAAGGAGTATCTCTGAGCTTGGAAGTCTGAAATGGTATAATTAAGGAAGACCCCCTTCAACAAAAGACTGTATTCTCCTCCTGAGAACATCAGGCATCTCAAAAACACTGAAAAAGTTAGGTCTTGCTGGTTTTTTTGTTCTCTTAAAGTTTATTTACCTAAAATGAACTGGGAAATTAATGATTGCAAATTAAGAGAAAAGAGAAATACTACTTTAAAACATCAACAACAGTTCTCATGTTTCTTAATTTGAAATTCCTGCTCAAACTCATAAGCCCTAATATCAGCATCTTGAAGAAATCAATGTAAAACTCTACTGGATCTTTCAAGTTTAAGAACCTAATATCTACTATCAGCATCATTTCACTTACATGAAATCTTCTATATTTTAATATGATTCAGTGTTCTTACGGTGGGGAAACAAAGGCAACCACCACAATTCTTATCTTTGTAGTCCAAGAGACTTTTTCCTATACCTTCCAAATTGCAAGCATCCCGATTACAAGAGAGTAAAACATTATTAAAATGTCCCATTTCTAGAAATTTGCTACATCAACGCTCTGCTGGGTTACACTGGGTTACAATTCCAACCTAAATTTTGCAGGGCTTTAATTTAAAGGACAATTATAGTATTTTCAAGTAGGGATATTTTTTCATCATGAGTGTATGTAACCAAATAACATTTCAGTATTTTTTCCTAAAGAAAATATCAAAAAGAAACTTGAAAATTATCCACGGGAAATAATGCATTTCTTCTTTTTTAACCAACTGCTGTGGTTTTGCACATTGACCAGACTTGCTGAAGTTTTGCAGACAAAGAACAAATTGTTTGCATTAATTTTTACAACCTCCCCATCCAAATATTTCCAAATTAAACCCATTTTCTACTTCAGGCTTATTTTTGTGTTGCTGCTTCATAATTATTAGAACTACAACTTTTGATCTAAAGGTAACATTAAACAGTAAATGACAGAGGGAAACACTCAAAAGGCAATTCTTAACTGTACCCGCAACAAGAATATCAAAGGCTTTGTTGAACCTTTCCAGTTACCTGGGTTTCAGCAAAGCTCATCTAAAACAGGAACCACTTCACTCTGTAAACTAAAATGTTTTTCTGTCTTCTAGAGTTGTTACCAATTCCAGTGGGGAAAACTTAGCAGATCTCTTTAAAAAGAACATGGACTATACATATGAATCACATAAACACCTATTATTCTTTAATTCTGAAACTTAGTTCTTGTTTCTACCAATTTTTGAAAAGATTTTACCTGGAATGAAACCTGAAAAGTCATGAAAATATTTTACTTAAATTTTCCTTAAATCCTACAATAAGCAACATTATGATGTTAATCTGCAAACCTCAGTAAAGCTGCCCTAGCAGAATGGCTAACCTGCCTCAAATACTTATCAATAAAGACGCAGCTGGCACTTTTTCCTCAAAGTACCCAATAAAGTGCTGCCTTTGTTGTATAGAACTCCTATACAAAGCTATATGGCCATAGGTCTCTTCAGATACATATTCTACTGAGGCCAGGGTAGCAAAGCTATTCTAGTTCAGGGCCACAAAGCACATTAATTCAAGTCTGGAATATAGCGTGGCTTCCTGGCCTCAGTACTTTCTGACATAACTCCTTTAAAAACCTGTTTTGTTTCTTTTAGGCCAGTTCCACCCTTCAGTACTGTCTATTATAAAACCTGAAGACACAGTACAGACTTCATTGATACAGACAGTCCTGAAAACTAAAAGCAAGTTGTGTTACTTTTTAAATAGTTAATAATACACTGCAATGTATATTTCATATTATTTTTAAATACTAATGAATTTGTCACCTTTTAAGACAACAAGGACAAATGGAAATTATTTTATGGTATTATTTGCTTTATAGAAAAACCTCAAAAGATGACATCTAAGGTTTTAAATACAGTAACTTCTGCTGTACATTCATATGTGCAGATGTTTGGCATATTGAATGTTAAGGTTGTACATACATATACAATTCTTCTTCAGTGAGGGAAAAACAACACTTCAAAGATGTGTGATAGGCAGGGTAAATATTGAGGGTATGAATTTGTTTAGACAAATTCACATTTGTACCAGTGGTTCACAAGTCAAAGAGCAGGGCAGTGCTGACCACCCTGAAAACACAGCATGGAAAGTAACCAGGATGGTTTTACTAACCATCTAAAATGAAAAATATCTCCATTAATTAGCTTGTTAAATGCTGACTGATGCTATCAAAAATTACACTGAACTCGACAAAGTTAAGTAAGCAAGCTAAGTAACCGAGCAATGCACTTCCAGCAGGTGTATCTGCTGCTTAAGGAAACTGTCAACATGCCACATAAGAGAGATGGTTATGGCCCACCCAGAGTAACAAACAGCCCACAGAACTGATACAATACTACCTCTGGAATTTGTATTGTCCTAATGATGTATGATATGAACAAACGTGCAACAGTTGGATTGAACTTTGGTGTAGACACAGTATTCATCTTAGTTCATTTATTTTTATTTCTTTTGCAAATATTCCAGATTAAACTAAGACCTAGTTGGTAGCCTTTGTACCAGTCTATTTATACAGACTAATTTAATATAGATCACTCCATGGAGAGATAAACCTCAGTTTGGGAAAGAAAAATCTGTAAAGAAAGAAAAATAGCAAATGAAAGTGACTTTAAGGATACATGAGTTTCTCGAGATAACTAGGTCTTCAGAAAATGAATTAAAAATAGTAGTAGTAATAGAGATTAACAGCTCTTTTACTGGAGGCATGCCCAAGGCTGAAGTAAGTTGTGTACAGGATTCCATGGATAAAAGGCAAATATTCTCCAAATCATTAAAATAAATGAAAATCTTTCACATTAGCATTTCCCATCCTTAACTAAAGGGAGGTGGGGGGGTGGGGTGTGGAACCCACAAACAAACAAAACATTGTATTTCTGTTCCTGCCTACCAGAAAGTAAGCAAATAATTGAAAAGCTTTTGGATTTTCCCATTAAAAATAACTTTCTCTCTACTCCCTAACAGAAGAGCACATCTGTATCACCAAAAGACTGCACACAAGTCATCTTTGTCCTCAACTACGGCCTTTTTATATTCCATCTTGAACTAGAATTCAGATATGATGAACAGCAAGATTCCTTGCCTCCTTAAAATTTTCATACAGTTAAATGATAGCCAATGGAGACTCTTCATACTACATTCCCTCCAAAATCTTTTTATGCATTACAAACCATCTATCTAGAACTGCAGGGATTTGGCCTCTGCTCCAGTAATGAACAAATTCAGGTGCCTACAATCACACCATAAAGCTGACCTTCCCCAAGACATACATAGATGCTAGTACTGGTACGTAAATAGCTAGAGAGATAATGAAACGTTTTACTGATAAATAGAAAATTGAGTATTTCTAAGACAAGGTACAAATCCTAGATGAGGACAGAAGCCTGAAAAAGATGTCCCAGTCACAAGACACCAAATAATTATGAAAAAAAATCTAATTAAAAAAATCCCTTGTAAAAAAAAAAAAATCTCTTTAACCTTCACTGGAATGAAAGGCCTTTACAATCTCCACATGCTACCATCATATTTATCACCATTTCTAATTATGAACTGTACTGTAAAGACTTTTATGGGCTAACAAGTCTTATTTCACATCACCAGTAATCCTTACTATAGAAAAAAGCTGCAACAGAAACAATAATGCTCTACTAGGAACCTCTTACTGTGAATTAGTTCAAAATTATTGTGAATACTATTTTTCTAAACAAAATGGCAAAGCATGCTCAGAAGGCATTCATGTATTTTAACAATCTTAATCATCAGTGAAATCACATGCTTAACAGTATTTAGAAAAAAGTTTACTACTTTACCAAACGAAATCATCCTACCTTATATTTTATTGCTGTCACAAAGAAACAATTACCTTCCCATCACCATAAAGCTTACTTCTCCCCACTGCAACAAAACACAACATCTGCCAGCATTAACTTTATTTCTATCCATAAAAAGGGTGAGGATTTTCAGGTGGTATTTTCCAATGTATTATGGATAAAATCCTCTTTCATAAAAAGTACTTCTTTCCTTCTAATTAGCCCTAGTATAGCACTACTCCTTCCTGATTCTTATTGTAGAAGCTCTTTCATTTCCAAGCACACCTTGAACTTCCTCAAGAAGGTGAAATCTGTAACATTTCCCAGTCAGTGACTTAAAAAAAGAGCTGCAAAGCCTGCTGTAATTTTTTATAGCGGCCATATTACTTCCTTTATAGATGATACAGTAAATCTAAGATAAAAAAATAAAATGCACAGGCTCATAAAAGATCTTTATTGCATGCAATAATTGAAAATATATTTTGTATTTTATTTTTTAAGGTAGAGTTTCTCTGTGTATTAAATTAACAGAGCTTTGAACAAGATGCCTGAAAAAGTTTATGCAGAATTTTTATTTCAAGTGAGATATATATGAAACCTGTATAATACACATGTTTGTTTAATTGAACAAACATTTTTAAACCAAGATGCTAGTATACATTTTATTTAGAAGATCAGCACAAGAAATGTAGTGTATGTTATTTGAAGTTCAAATGTTTATTCCTTAAAACAATTTAATCTGTATAAACACTGACATGCCTTAAAGTTCAGTTCAATTGATTTGTTTCCTTTGCAATTAAAAAGAGAAATGTAACTTGTTCCAAACTTGACACTCTGCTACGCTTATAGAATAAACCGACCTGAAGAGCCTACCTGTGATAATTTACTATGCATACGTATTTCAGACATGCTTTCTCCAATACATCTATAGTAGGAACAATCAGGTACAAATAATTATCAGGCATTAGACACACTAAGCCATATGTCTCAACAAATCATCTTAGCTAAACTAATACCCTTCAAGGGAAGTAATTTTTATTTCGCAAAATCATTTAAAGAGAAAAACAAAAACTCAAATGATTAAGGTCAGGAATAAAGACATCATTACTCTTAATTTACCTTCCCATGCTTCAGGTCTCAGCCACAATACAACGCTGAACTTAGGGCCAACACCACACACTGGCAGGAACAACCCCCTGTTCGCTTTTATAGAGGAAGTTGTTACTGAATTCCAGAGAGGCCGTCAATGCAGTTTAAAAAAATAAGTCTTTGGAAATAATAGATGGACAAAATTTTACGTAGCTTGGACAGAGCCACTAACAGCAGCTTACTTGGTTTGTTTGGACTCTGAGGAGTACCAAAAGCCTGAGATCCAGAAGAGAAGACAAAGGACGGCTCATTAAGGACTAAACTGCAGGTACAACAGATAGCATTATCAGAAAGCAGATATACTTTGAAGAGCCCCCAGAAACAGGGGATGAGGGGAGGAAAGGGAGGAGGCATGGAGCCCTGAGGGCCTGGCACCTTCTGCCACTGGGCAGAGCGTTTCATTTTCCTGCACAAGTCCAGCTGGCAGATCTGATGCAGTTGAGTGCCCACTGGCAGAGGTGACTGAGGAACAAAATATTTATTTCCTGTGTACTTTGCGCACAATGTTTTACCTACTGATTTACTTCGTGGGCACAAACTGTTTAGACTTTCTTCAATGCCTCAGCTGTTGTCAGGGTAGTACGCATATATATAGCTTCTTAGAGACAGAATTGCTGCATCTACTTGCATGTAAATATAGTACTAGTTGGAACTTCCATATAGTATGAATTGACTTGTAGCCTCAAGTTACCTCTTAACATTTGCTTTAATAAAACTATCCTATGTTGAGCAGAAGTCTCACATATACCAAGCTTTTGAAATTTGGAATCATTTGTGCAACTGTTTTCTGAGCCCATTCTAATTTTCCAATGTCCTTTTTCATGTGTGTATGTGTGTGGACTCAGCATTCCAATAATGGTCTCACCTGTACTTCACCTCCCTACTCGTATTTCCCAGCATAACTTGGGAAAAATATTGTTATGCTATCTAATGTGATTACAGGTACTTTTCAGCATCAGTCCCTTACAGACTATGGTCCCATAACGCTAAACTTCTGAACACACACCTTTCGTGTTAGACTATGATATGGCATTTGAACGCAAGCGTATATACTTGCCAAGCCATTCAGTTCAAATATGGAAAGTACACTTAGCTTTACCACCACTTGTTTAGCCATCAATATTTGTCTTACGTGCAAATCCTGCAAGTTGTGACTAATGATTATTGGGTAAATCCATTTTGAGCTATGTAGTTCTACTTCAGTGACTCCTTCTACATATATCTATTAACTTAGCAGTTTTGTGTGTGTGTGTTTAGAGGAAATGGTCACTGCTCGATTCTTTCTATAAACCAGTCAGATAATTTGAAGAAAAGTAAATCAGTTTTTCACCATTAGTTTACACTACTCTTCTATGGACAAGCTCTCCTCACGCTCCTCTAATCCTCTATGAAGACTGGTTTAAATCAGGTTTCTTTTTTTGTCATAATTGAAGTCAGGAAAAGATTAAACTTACTTTCTTCTTTCCAGTAACAAAATATTTAAATGATGACAGCATACTGAAGGAGCAAAACCAGGGACTATGACTCCTAATTACTGCTCCCATTTTCTACCTTCTTAACTTTGAAGCTCTGCATCTATTCCATGACATAGAGCAGAAATATGCATGAGTTGCAACTCTCCTTCTAGAACGGGGAAAACTAATTGACAGCCTAAAGGCTGAATCCAGCCCCACAAGACAGTTGTACTTGGCTCCCACAATGGCCTAGAGCAAGACTGCACATCATGTACTGCACTAAACAATTTGCTTAGCCACAGGAGAGCAGGAAAGAAAGAAAAGGGAGTGAGGAGAAGTAGGGGGTGGCAGGAACAAAAGACCGTGGGTGATGGCTGACGGGCCAAAAATGGAAGCGTAACCGTTCCAGCACTTCGCCACCTTCCTGAGTTGCCTATATGGAGAGCAGTCAGCGCAGAGCAGAGCTGGAGCAGGCTGGGTCCTTCACAGGCTCTGCCCTGGACTGGGCTAACCCAGAGGAGGGATCGCTTCCTGCTGCGGTGACTGGGACGATACCAGGCTCCAGGGTCCACGTGCCTTTTGTAACAGGCTTTTAAGAGGTAGCTTTGCTAGACCCACTACATAAATAGGGATGACCAGGAGGGAACCAGTGCCCTAAGAAACCCTACAAACAGAGGAGAGTAAGCCAGCACCATTCCTGCATGGGACCTACAGTCTCTCCAAAGGGGGGTCACACTGCTGGAGCAGAGAGATAGTCTCGATGTTCCTGCTCTGGGAACAAAGTCCTCTTCTTCACATCCACTATGTATTAAAGCAAGGGGGCTGAATTTGACTTTATAGGCTTTTGCTTAGCATGGGTGAAATTAAAATCAATGACACTCATCTGCTTCTGCAGGAGCAGTCCTGAGTCCAGCAAGAACACACCAAACTGAAGGGAGAAACGCAACTGTCCCTGTACCAGGCTCTCCAGCACCTTCTGTAGCACCTATATATTATTAGGGTTTCTCTCTTGTACCTTTCTCTCTCTGGACAATGGAGGGTTAAATATACAATCATCTTGATATATTCATCTGATCCATGAGCAGCTGGCGGGGGGGGGTGGGGGGGGGGGTGGGGGAGTAGGAAAAGAAAAAAAGGTGGCCCATAACCAAACCACAGGGAATCAGCAATCCAGGCTCTAGAGGAATAAATCCATAGAAGGAAAATCGAAAATTACAAGTTAGAGAACTAAATTTATATCCCAGCACCACCCAAAAGGGCTAATTTTTGAAGCATTTCAAAGGACTTCCAAAGTTATTTGCAATTAGTGCTAAAAATAGCTACAAAACATTTCAAATAGTCCTTAAAGCAGAGTGATGAAGAGCAGTCTCGTGAGGAACAAATGTAACAGTGAGCGAGTTCCCATTCTCTCCACAGCTGACAGACATCTTTGTGACCCTCCGAGACCAAGATTTAATTTCTCCTGCCTCAGTTTTTCTGTCTAGAGAACAGCAATAGTAAGACCTCCTTCCTTCCCAAGTATGAGTATATTTGAACATTTATAAAATGCTTTTAAAAACTTGATTTGAAATACTTACACAAAAGCAGAGGATTGTGGGCTTTTCAGGGTACTCTTGCAAAAGAAAACGTCACAAAGTAATGCTAAGATACTGGAATCAAAGTGCATGCATTGATTCTCCTTCTTCTGTACACGGACAACATTTACTAAAATTAGCTGCCCTTTATGATTTTTTTTTTTATTTTTGGAAAATATTGTGACTATTTTTGGTTTAAAAACCTAATTACTTCAGTTAGCATTTTAAAATGAAGTAATTTGCAACGCCTACCATTACACCTTTTATTAACATCAAAGGACTGGTTCAGTCCATTAATAGTGAAAAAGCTACATATTGAGGAGATTTTGATTATATTTATTTTACTAGCCAATTCCACGATGGCAGTGTTGAAGTCTGCTTCTTCAATAATTATTAATATATGTCTAGTACATCTTACTTTACAAGGAAATTTTGCTATCATGTCAAGTATCTTGCTAAAAATGCTGCTTGATGCTAATTTTTGAAAGGACAGTCTTTTCCACTGTTTTTTAATTTATGTTTATTCAGAAAATGGTACATAGGTAACTTTTCATATATTTTGAAGAAAATCTGATGAGTTAATAAACCAAAACCATAGTTATTAGAAAGAGAAGTCCAGAAAAGGACATGGTTTTATAAAACATCTTAGTAAAGTCACACTATCAGTGGAGCCTTTCCTGTTTTAAAACCTTGCCACAGACTACACCAAAGAACTAATTCCACTAATAAAACTGGAGCCAAACAAATTATCTTCAGATAAAGATGTCTACGAGAGAGACTTGCTAGTGTCTGATGAAAAATTTAAGAGCAGCACGGTATTCAAGGAATCTGCTTAATTATTGCCATCCTACTCTTGTGGCATTTTTAGTCTACATATTCTGTACACTTTAGAGTGAAACAAATTATTCATTTTTTTGACAGAGAAAAACCTGCAGGTTTTTACTAAATACTCTATCTGTAGTGTAATTGTTGAGTAAGGATAAGGCATTGAGCTGAATACCAGACTTTTAACACTAACAGTTTCTGCCAGTAAAGCGTTTACTAATACGTATTAAGGAACAAAAGCAACCAAGAATGCCTTTGCATCTGGAAATGGTTACACAAACCAAAATGGTAACTGTGTATAAAGGAGCACAGTCAGATATCCCTCAGATTTTTTTTTATAAGAACATGGGTTAGAAAAAGTATGACACTTTTGCCTCTTTCTTTTTTTGTTAATTGGAATATTTTTTAAGTTGTAAATTAATTTAAAAAAAAAACATTTTTAGTGTTTTTTCCACTTAATTATGAACTTTTGGAACTGAATTATAGCAGGCATATAGGTAAAATATCAAATTTCAGTCAAGCCAGCTCTAGCATACAGCTCCCCTCCAATCACTTTTGATAGCATAGAAGCACAAAGAAGCCCAGTTTAGAGAGTCCACATGTGTTTAATCTTTGATTAATTGAACAAAAACTAAGCGCCTCCAGACGTATTTCTTTTAATCAAGGGAAAGATATCTTTTCAGTTGCTTTGCTAGTAGGAGAGAGTCAGCAGATGTCTGTTTGGTCTAAAGGGAATTTCTCTTTCTCTGGAGAAAACAGTTTAAATAGGAGAGGAACAGCCATATGCTGACTATGCACTGCTTAACAGATGACGTAGAGAAGCATCTACTACCACAGGGAGTGGAACAGGGCAGTTTTCAAATTAAATTTCTTTCAAATTCAAAGCAATCAGCTGAAATCAATTTACATACAGGATGCAAGTTAAGTCAGACAGTTCTCATCTAAACAGCTCACAGACACAAAGATGCAAATCTATCTTTGTCAGCAGTATGATTTTTAAGAAAGGTTTTAACATGATGACAGTAAAAAGAAAGAAAATCAATTTCTTCACAATTTTAAATACAGCTGATACTTTTGTTTTCTGGGGAATGATGATTCAAATAGTAATAAAATATCTCATGGATATGAAGTATTTGCCAAAGGTTCTAAATTCCCAGAAAAGGGTATTGGCACAATGCAAATTTATCTCCAAATTTAGCTCAGAAGTAAGACTTTCAGTACTTCAGGAAAACATGTTTTAAAATGTATGACTGGGGAAAAAAGCATCAGAACAACCAATGCATGAGGATTACTAGTCAGCATTTTATTTGTCTGACTTTATTCTTTTGCCTATATCCTTTTGCATACAGGCCTATGTCCTATATTATCACTTAGGAAATGTAAACACTAATAAAAATATAAATTATCTCCTCCACTTCATCTAGTTCTACCAAGACATCAGGGGGTGGGGTGGTGGTGGTGGTGTGGAGATCAGAGTTTAAAGCAGAAACTGGGGGTGGGGGGGAATATACTAGACATCTGTTAGTTGAAAACCACATACAAAAACTCCCTTGGACCTGAGGAAGCTCACCAACCAGAAAAAAGAGGAGACAGCCAATAGTCCCAATTCATTTGATAACTTCCACCAAGGAGGTCCCTCTGAACTCTGCTTGAGGTTCCATCTTTCACAGCCCACGGGGCACACAGGCTTGAGATATTAAACAGCATGTCGCCTAACACCGTGGGAAGGGAAGGAGAGTATGCAGCAGAGACTGAAAACAGACTGTGGTATCAAAGCCTCCATTTCTTTCTTTGTATAACTAGGATGCCTGCCTTTATTGGTTTTTATACTTGATTATACTTGATTCACGTTAACAGTACTAATTGTCTTCCACAGGCTTCTGAATAGCAACAGCAAAACTAAGGAGAACTGTGGTATCAATTCACTATGTTGGTTGGAGTCAGGAAAGTGACTTACATGTCTATCTCAAGCTCACGCTTGGAAAGGTAGGGGTCTTTAAACCTGAACAATTTTAATTTTTTTTTTTCTCTGAAACTAATGACCGATGAGTCTAAATCTGCAAGGCATAGCTTCCACCTTGTTCTAAGAATCAACTTCTCCAGTTTTGGTTCAAGGTTTCAGATAATCTTTTACCCATCAGAGTTGCCATTCCACAGAAAGACTGCCACCACGTTCTTTGATTTATGAATTTGCTGAACTGCATGGCAATTTCTGGCAAGAGTACAAAACGCATAATTTGCTTGATCATCCATCCCAGCATGGTCACCATGACATCCTAAATTACTCATCAGCTTAAGAATAATCAGTATAGTCACAGTATCATAACCGATCAAGAACTCTGTTGGCTAAAAGCAACCTAAATGCCTCTGTTCCGCATACTTTCTGGGAATACACAAATTTGTAAGAACAGCTTTCTTGGGTCGGACAAAGTGCTCATGTAGCCTATTATTATGCCCTGACCTTGGCAGGAGTAGATAATTGCATTGAATAGGAATCTTTCACTTACATGATCTGTTTTCACAGTAGTTGTATGTAAGTCTCGTATGTTAGCAGCATCTAGAAAAAGCTTTCATTTGTTGTATCAGTACCATGGTTATCCACTAACAGTAACACTGACCTGTGAACTCCTTTGAGTACAGAATTAGCTATAATGCTCAAATATGTTGACATACATCCTCAATAGAAGTCCTCTTAGTCTGCTTCCAAAAGATATTGAATCTTAGCACTTCCGAAGTAGTATGAAACATATAAACAGTACAGGCTTCCAAACATCTCCATGGAACAACTAAAATCCTACAACGCTAATCTTACAACTGTAGGCCATACAACCTTCAGATCTTTAAAAATTGCTCTTACATATTCCCAAATACATACAAGTTGTATTTTAGATAATACATATAACAATTTTCCTTTAAGAATAGAGTTAGACATAACTAC
The DNA here is from genome assembly GCF_035582795.1 of Mycteria americana. Taxonomy (NCBI): domain Eukaryota; kingdom Metazoa; phylum Chordata; class Aves; order Ciconiiformes; family Ciconiidae; genus Mycteria; species Mycteria americana. The sequence continues at coordinate 109,614,252 of NC_134365.1, read as the reverse complement.
AAAATGAAGTTCTACCATACAAAATTGTGCCAGTTAGGAAACATATTTAAGTTATGGCATTTCCAGTCCAGCTTTGGTGTTTTGGTTTTCTGTTGTTTTTTTGTTTTAAATCTGTACATAATTTTATCCCTCAATGCATAAATTAACCTTGTAACCCTCTTCACAGCATGAACATCCAGTAACTCTGATAAGGCACATTCCTTATTTTATTCATTTATTTCATGAGTACAGGCAAGACTGAATCATTAAAACTTCACCAAGCAATACTAAAAAAAGTAACTCTTCTTTTTGTCTCCCCCACTGCCCCCGCAAGGGTGGGCATTTGCCTGAAGAAACCTAGCCTTTGAACAAAACGATAAATGAAAAACCTCAAAAGAAGAAGGACCTTTTGGGATATCTTAAAACCAACTGCATACTTGAAACAAAAACCATCCACAACTGTTAAGAGACTTTGCCAAATCAAACTGTAACCAACATAAACAGCATATTTGCCATACACAGGCTTTCATTATATTTTGCTGCAAAGTACTACATACAGCATGCAGGTGCAGCAAATCGGCTCTTTCTAGTAGGAACCTCTGTACCAGCATACTCGGAAACTTATCATCCATCCTCAGCAGCCTACAAATGGAGGGGAGACTCTCTTCCCAAAGAATTTACTGTGGCATTTTTGCTGCTGCTGACAAAGTTCAAAAAGAAACTCCAGAACCTACGGTGGAAGTAAAAAGCAATAAAGAGGACACAGAGCAGACAAAGTAATCATGACAAAATTGAGTTAATAAACCTTTTAGTGAAATGGCAGTACGGAATCATGGCTATAGTAGCAATGTTCCACCAACAAGCGAGGGGGCTGCCCTCCCCAAGGCAAAGACAGAAAAGATAATACTAAAACTAACAATAAATACCATAAGAAACACTGAGAGGTAGTCAACAGAAGTTGAGGGTATTTTTTCCCTGATCTGATGGGGTATGAACAGTAAAACAGCATGCAAATGAATAAAGTCATTAAAAACATTTTAGCACAGCTTTTAACAACAAAATGCTTAAAGTTTTGTTAGTAAGAAATGTGAAAATATAGTAAATGAGGTAGCTGTTGGAAGCACAGAAAATGTAACAGCATTATGCAATACGTACCACTGTTCAGCATGGTCACTTACATAGATCTGTTGATCATGACAGCAAATAAACAGAACTGTTCTTCTGTGGTTCACCCAATGCTAAAAAGATATGGCCTGGTAGGACAATATACCGCCAACAATATATTTAGTTCCTCTCTTCCATGAAGAAAAACACAAATGTTTTGGTTAAAAGGGCATATTTTTCTCTGAGGCCATGGGTGCCTCAAATTGTGGAAATTGTGATACATATCCAAAATGTTTTGTTCATTGTCATGCAACTGAAAAAGGGATTAACCTGTTGTTTGCCTGATTCTTTTAACACACCAGTGATTGCACATAAGGTGTAATTTAAAACAGAACATTCATAAAAATGTTAACAGTATTGCATAATTTGCAGCTAACAATACGAACAATAACTCAGGGAGACTATCTTGCCCAAAATTAATGGGAAGCGAGAAAGAATTTTGCAGCTAATCAAACAGCTCATATTCTGCATAACACAGGAAAATGAAGTACAGGAAAGTCACCACTGATCTTTAGATTCTGTAGCAACTTTTTCTTCATCTGCCAAAAGAATTTCAGAACAAGGAGGGGTATTTCATTTTACCAACAGCAATTAATGAGGCTGCTCATGAAGCCATCCTCTTCACAGGATGGTTAACTCTGTTTCTCATAATTCAAAGGAACTTGAAGTGTTTTAATGATAAGACACCTACGCTGACTATACGCCATTTTTATTCTTTTAAATCATTTTAAAACTGCAACAAAGCATTTTTAAAACTAGAACAGTCACCTAATACGTACTGAAGATTCTGTTACAACAGTGACAAAGCTACACATGAAAGAATCATGCCAAATTCCCTGGTCATAAATATATGTCTTCTCTGAAAACTCATTATGACATGGCAAGGGATGAGGGGAAAGAAAAGGAAATAGTCTAATTCAGTGGTAAATATCAGATTTCATATCTTGATTTCATTGAATAAAACCATCTTAAAGTAATTCATCTTGAAGTAACTCTGAAACTTGACATGGACCATGTGTGGATTGCTTGCATGAAGGTAAATTCTGTTCATAAAGAACACGAACATAGAGACTCAACGCATTGCCTTCACATGTCAGGACAGTCCAATTTGAAGACAATCTAAAATTATGGCTTATTTCCACCCAGTATCAGAGATCACCCTAGCAAATTTTGTTCTCATTTGGAATCTCCTGAAATATTTTCTTCAGTTTGCACCATACTATGAGTTCAGACTGAATTATTTAAATGTGTCACTACCTCATTTTTAAACCACGTATTAGGACATTCATGGACGGCTCTCAGGACAGCCATGGAAGGCTCATGGAAGACCCAGTTTTCTAACCCTGAACTAGGAATATAATGGTAATAATATGATTAAACCTGAGTACTGTAGGAGCCATAATATTTAAGGAGTCCCATTTGCTGCACTGCTGCATTTCTGTGTACCCTCACTCCCCTATCTCCTTTTGTGTTTGGTTGATTCATATCAGAATTTAAAGAAGGTGTACAGAGTAGAAATATTTATATAAAAATATGAACTTAAACCCTCTCTAGTTTGTACTGAGGTTTAATGGGACAAAGAAATTCCTTATCTTTCACTTTACTTTCATCTTTTTTATAGGTGAAAGTAAACACAATTGGGTAAGCCTTCTTTAAAAAATGGGAGGTTTGTAAAGCATCTGCTATTCTCATTAGGTCTAATTCAATATGTGACAATATCACTATCAACTAATGAAAAAATAGAAAGAAAAAAGTACAAGGTTCACTTCTCAAACTTTCTGGGATGCAATACTAATATGCTTAAGAGCGAGAGTGCATGCATGCAAACACACGCTACCATCTAGAAAAAGGACAGTAAGTTTCAAAAAAGCTATTTTTTAGTTTCTCCACATTTTCTCATTCACTCTCAAGTCTCATTAGGACAACTAGTTTTCCTAGCAGTGACATTCAGTGGTATTTCCTAGTACTACTAATAAATTACTTCAGTTCCACAGTTACCAGCGAGTTGGTTAGTAAAGGAAGTAGAACATCTAAAGAGTAAAAATAAGGCTCTATGCATCTTTAAAAAATTAGGCGAGGGACTTAAAGGACTACATTGACATTAAAACTCTCAAAGTTCTTCAACTGACTGTAATGGCAGAGGAAAGTAATATACACAAATCTGTAAAAGTAGCTAAAATAACTGTTCTTGCTTTCCTCAAGCAGAGATAACTACATTATAAAAAGCAGCAGGTTTGCATGCAACTTTGACCGCAGCGCAAAGAAATTTCTCCTAAATGACATTACATCTTTGGTGAAACATGCTTCAGAGGCAGTTTATAGTAATCCAGGCTTACTATGCAGCTGCAACAAGCATTGAAAGAGTCAGGTTCCAGGTAAACCTACCATTGATAAACAGGTTTTAAGAAGCATTAGCAACAGCACTACTATTAAAACCTTCTATGCCTCAAGCAACTTTTGTTAATGCCATTGCTTGTGGTAAGCAATGGTATAGCTTCACTCAATGTTTTTGATATGTATGCAGGAGCTTAACGAGATTATTGTAAAATTGAAATTCATCTTTGTTATATAGGCACATAAGCATTTGAATTAAGTCGCCTGTTTATCAGGAAGACATTAACAGCTCAGGTAACAAAATCTGCAAATTTGTTCATTAATTTCAGCTTGGCTTAAAGCACTGATGCTGTCCAATGGCAGTGAGGAGCGCAAGTTTGCTAATGTAGCCTAACACCATACAGACTGAACATACAATGAAAACAATACACAAAGAAATATGACTTTTCATTTTGAGAAGGATATTACTGTTTTAGAACCACTGAACAGACAGAGCTGTTAACTCATCTTTCATATCACTCCTGTGCTATGTAAGGTTTTTTGTTTGTTTGTTTTTAAAGTCACAGCGCTGCAAGTCTATAACTGGGATATTCCTGGGATCTGATGTAGAAAGTATTTGGAGCATTATCCATTGTAAATTAAAACCAAATGTGAGCAAACTTTTATACACTACAGCTTACTTAGTGTAAAATAATCTGTTATTGAGGTTAGAGATAACATACATGTGTACGTACTTTACAAATACTTTTGCAAAACTATTGCTCTTGAGAAGCAAATCCATGTATCAATGGAACATAGAAACGTTGTGATAAAAGTTACCCTAGAACTTTCATGGCAAAAGTGAAATAAGTTTCTCTCAGAGAAACATGATTTGAAGCCGCTGACCAGCAAACATAACAAACTTCATTTGCATTTGATTTTTCTTAGCATCCTCAAAAACTTTAGAGCAGAGAAAGAAAGATGAATATACCCCTGCAGCTATTGTTGCCACTCTTGACATGGGTGGGTTTCTACATAATGCTACATAATAGACACCCATGAGATCCAGAGATACAAGTTTCCTCAAAAAGGAGGAAATGGAGGAAAACAAGGGAAAGAATTGAACGCTGAATCAAACTATCACACACCAATAACTGAATTTGGTCTTGATCAGGTGCATCCGTTCACCAGACAATCCTGACAGTTTAAGCATATGAAGCAGCTGCAGCCACCTTCCAGTCTGCTAATGGCTAACTCTCCACTTTTCAAAACCTACTTCTACTTCCCTACTGTGAAAAATGACTTTTGTTTCCCAACTATTTATGTGATAGCCAGAACGGTCTCCAGCTCTTATTCTGAGGATCAAGCATGGTTCCATTTTGTGCTCCCACCTGTAAAAGCTGACATTTACAGAGAGAATTACCCGGTTTCATTTTGAGAGGGACATGTCCTTTTCACGGTCTTTAGGACCTTTCACCACTGGAGAATGTGTCACTGGTAGGTAGTAACCCAAAACCAATTATATTCCTCAAAAACAAAACACAGAGCTCATTTAAGTAGGCCTCCAGTGCTCAAAAGGCTTAGTTCAGGAAGTCAAGAAGAGGGAGGCAATGACTATAGACTGTTACCTGATTATCCCATTGCACACCCTTTCTGGGCTACCCTACTGAAACTTCATTCTACTGCAAATTAAGTTTGAACACATACAGTGAGTCTCCATTTCAGAAATTTTGTGGGAATAACGTTTCAAATAAGGGTGAAACCAGTCAACTACAAAAAAACAAAATCCCCCAATTAAACAGGATTTACATCTCTTATTTAATTGACTTGTAATTCAGCTTTCTGCTGAGTTCCTATTTATGCAAATTTATATCCTTCCCATTTATGAAGATCTTACAGTTCTGAATTACAAAGAAAATGTCAGGTAATATTAAATTACAAAGCTATTTTGCTCAGAGCTGTATAGCTTAGAATAGTTTTACTAGTCTCTAAAGTATCTGAAAGATTTTAATTCTTGAAATATCAAGTGGCTAGCTATTTGCTCAGGGAAAGTTACAGTCCCTGAAACATAATCAAACAGAACATAGTCAGTGGGGGTTCAAGTACTTGTTTCATAGACTTAAGAAAGATACCACTCTTCACCAGCCAGAAGGATCATTTTGTTTTTAAGGCTTTTTTGGGGGTAGGGATGGGGCATGGTTTCAAGGAAATAACCACAGAAACTGCAGGAAATACAGCTGCAAAAAATATTTTTATATATATAAAATAACAGTAGAGAGAAGATATAACAAATCCCCAATGCTATGAGTAGACACATGGGATCTTAAAACATTTTGGAAGGGCCACAAGAGGCAGAGATTGGATAAGAAAGAGACTTAATTCAATTTGCTCATAATAAATGGTACTGAGATCATGTTCAATGATATTAATTGAGGACTACACTATCCTGACAGAGATACATATCAGTGGAAGAAAATGCAGCATCCTTTGGATTAAATGGCGTGCACCCCTCAGTCAAGTCATCAAAGAAAGGCTGATGAATAGAAAGGAACAAAGCAGAGGGAAAACTCTCTGCAATTTTATGATTTATTATTTTAGTCTCTCCCCCATTGTGGCTATCACATCTAAAGCTATCTTTAAAGTTCTTAAAATACACAAATATTTAAGATGATAAAATAGCTTTTAATATATTGCACTTCTGAAATTTTTGTAATTTTGACATCCCTCTACATTTCCTTCTTTGCAACAGTGGAATCTATGCACAGTGTACTCAAGGAACATGGCCACCTTATTACATAGGCAACAAATTCTTTGTGGACCATCTCAAAGAGGAGCATTGGAACTGCTTACAAAAAAGTTATCTGCATGAACGAATAACAGACATGAAATATTTTTTTTAGTATTAACCTGAATCTGAAGTCAAATCTACACATCCATTGAACAGTGAAGGAATGTCATCTAATTGAAGTTTTTACAATAAGAGGTGATGGAAGAAAAAGCTGTGATAAATTCCCCATCACATTATGAAACAAACTAGTGGAGACAGGACCTGCTTCTTCCTGTGAGAGCTAGCTGTTACAGTGCAAAACACACTTCTGCTTTCTATGTTTCACTAAGGTTTTTTGGTTAAAACTTGCAGCATCAAAGCATATTGGTCTTGGTAGTGTTAGGTTTACGGTTGGACTCGATGATCTTAAAGGTCTTTTCCAACCTATACAATTCTGTGATTCTGTGATATAATCAAATGAATACTCCAAATGATCTTCTGTACTTTGTAAATGGAAACCAAATAAAGGCAATTTTACTCTGTAAACATAGAAAAATTAAACTTTAACATAAGGATTTCTCAAACAGCAGCTGTATATGACTACATGTATACAAATGTAAATGCTGTGGTGCTCAAAACAGGTGTACTGAGAAGCTAATCAAAACAGTTTGCTGATTTGCAGCAATCCACTGTGAATGTAGCTACAGTTTATAATGATGAGAGTGTTAAAGCTCTAATGCACAGATTTTGAATTTAATGCAAATTTATTCCACCAGCCTTCAAGTCTTTCCTTGTTCCTCACCTCTCCTGTGCTATTTAAAAAATGCTTTGGTGCTTTTGCACTGTCACATCATTACCTTTTCTATTAAAATCATAACCTTTTCTGTTAAAATTCTTTGTCTATAATCTGCTGGTATACAATTAAAACTGTATACCATTATATCTACAAATCTTATTTCCAAATACAGACTGACATTTTTTTCTTACATTCTTGGTGTTCATTTTTTGACACTAGCCCTCAATATGAGAATAATTTTAGGCTGGATTAACAATTTAATGCTATAGTATTGTTAGGCAGTGTACATTTGAACCCCTTTAAGAAGATACTGATCTGTTATTTTTTGTCTTGAGTGTTGGCAGAGGCTCTTAAAAAAATTTGTGGTGACATCAATATTTTGTGGTCAGTTAGACTCTACTGTAATCACATGAAGATGACTTGAGGCAGGGGTGACAAACACATTTAGCAACTACACACCAGTTGAATTGATGCATGCCATAGTGTGCCACCCACTGAAGTCTACCTCATGTTTCTGGATTCTGATGAAAAATCGTGGAAGACAGAAATACTACATGCATTTCAAACATTACTTCAAGGTACATCACAAACCAAAAGAACATGAAATAAGCACAGCTGTGTCCACGCTGCTTTGCTGCATGGACAGAACATTAAAACTTATTTTAAGAATCAATGAGCAGTGCTATAAAGTAAACAACAGCAATTAGATAAAAATCAAAACCTCTTAAACATTAACACCGACTCAAAATTACACCTACAAGATACTGGATATAACATTTGGGAATAACCAATCAACAGATAATTTAAACAGGTTATACATTTACTGGATAAGCATACTTCCAGCTAGCCAGACACTAATTACTTTTATCACTAAAAGTGGTAACAAGGAAACAGCATGGCCATAGATCTTAATCATGTGTATTTACTGTATTTTATGTGATGCTTGAGATCCTTCTGGTATAAGAAGGATGAAAGTCCTTGGGATTTTCTGTGAATGCAAGTGAAACTAGACAAAGGGCTCAAGTAAATGCACAAATTTATAGTCTTTTCCTTTGTCTTCTGTGAGCATTATGAAAATCTAGCCCTTCTTCTAAAGTTATATACCAATGGTGGCATTTAATTTGCCTAAAAGTTAGGAGCCTCATCAGAGCTAGTTAACAATAATGAATTGTTTAGTCAACAGAGATCAGTGTTTTCAGAGTGCGACTCACCCAGTTCTGTGCTGGCTCTTCAACATGACACCAGATGAATTGCTACAGATTACAGAGGAAGCCTATAAAAGCAACTGACAATAGATACCTAACTTTTGAATTACAAGGTTTCCTCTCATACTTCAGTACTCCAAAACTGATATTTTTTGACCTACACTTGTCCCTCCATATGAATGCTTAAAACCCTTTCATGTACACTCTCTTTCTTTAAAATAAGTATAGAGTTTAAAGGGTATACAGGAAGAGATAAGCATTACAAAGTGATGTGAACATACTTGACTGCTCCTTCCGTTGGCCAAATACTTAGAACTAGAGAGATAATTTGTAGGCCACTTCTTGGGGGTGGGGGGGGTGGGGGGAGTGTTTCTAAATCTGCCATTATTTTTTTCTAGTGTTTACTTGTGCAACAACAATTCCAAAGGTACACTATTAGATCAAATTCTGGCTACCCTGCCTCCTATTACATTTTGTATGGTTCTCTGGAGAGGAAAAAACATCTATAAATTGAAATTAAGTATACAAAATCTAACAAACATTAAGTAATCATAATTGCATAGAAGCATAAAAGTAGTGAGAACACACAAAAATGCCTAAATTTCTACAGTGATACAATACCTCTCTTCTGACTATTTTTCTATTTTCTTATCTCTGTATCAATAATAATTAACCATGTAATTCCTTCATTACTTTCAAGTCAATGCCTCAGAGGTAGCTCATACTTGTTTTATCTTCAAATAACATCTAAGCAAGCAGCTGTTAGCAAACGGGGGGGGGGGGGGGGGGGAGGGGGGGGAAGGAAAGGAAAAAAAAAAAAAAAAACACCCCACAAAAAAAAACCCACACCACAAAAATCATTGTACTTACTTGCCACCTCCAGCGACGCATTATGACTTACAGCTTCCCCAAGGTAATTCCTTGCCACACAGACATAGACCCCTTCATCTGGCCTACTCTTGCGCCCATGGACTATGCGTAAGAAAAATAAAGATCCGCTCGGCAGCAGCATGCGGTGGGAGCGCGGATCATCCTTGTCCGTTTCCACTCTTTCTCCCCCCTTGTACCACTCAATGGTGGGGGTCGGCCTTCCTTCTGCTTTACAGTTTAAAGTTGCCGGTTCTCCCTTGGAAACAATTAGATCAGAAGGGTGTTCAACAATTCGAGGTGGGAAATCTTCTTGCCGAAGACGGGAGCCTGCAAGATAAAAATGCAAAGTTTTCTTAGGAGATCGTTGCCAGGTACAGGCACTGTGTTTTGCAATACAATTACTTAACCATCACCCCGTAGTACAGGATTTAATAAGAACAGCTATTAATTTCTTTTTAAAGTGGAAAAAAAAACCCAACCCTTAATGCACTTCATTGTGTGCAAGGTTGTCCCAAGTGACAAAAAGCATTTTCAAAAGCATTTTTTCAACAGGTGACCTATATTAGTGAACTAATCTGCCATGTTCCTATATCACATCCATTTTTATATTGATTTATTCATGTATATAAATTTATACATACATGCATATGTATATGTAGAATTACCAAAAAACTAATCTGACAGATACTCTACAGACATCAGACCATGCCTACCAGCAAAACTGGTACTGCTCTAATTTATAACACAAAGTCATAGTCAACCTCATTTGACCTTTTAGAAAGCCCATTAATTCATGGCAATGTCTGCAGAGTAAGTCTAGTATCTCCAACACCCACAAAGTTGCTTTATTTTACTTGTGATATCAGCTCTTTTTAGTCACTTTTTAAGCAGTACTATTGTACTATTTAGGTACAAATACACGGAGGGCCTGAGCACTTCTTACACCTCTTGTGTCAGGGAAAACTCAAACAACTTTTTACATTATAAAATTTTTTAGTGTCTCCAATATAGAACTCTGATACAATGTGAGACAACAGTACCAGCGATAAAAGAAAAGTTACAAGCAAACAAGATACTCTTCTAGAAAAGCATTCAATTTCAAACTAATTTAAACTGCAAGCTGATAATTGGCATGAAAAAAACCTGTAATAGTCTGAATAGATATATACCACAAAAGAATATGGCAACCAACTGGGTGCCCAAGAATTCCAAATTAGGAATAGGCAGCTACCAAAACTTCCGGGGCTTTAAACTGTTGGCTCAATTTTAAATTACTGTTTTCCTTATTTCTCTCTTTCTTGATATACAACTTTGCCACGGATAAAATTAGTGTCTTGGGTCACTAATTCCTGATTATTACAATTTTAGATGCCAAGATTCTTTATTAACATTAATAACATGGTTTTTGAGCAGCTGAGAAGCACCAGAAAGAAATACAAGATCTATTCACTGCAGGTTAATAGACCATAAATTGGTATGGAAAAAGGGAAGGAGACAAGGAGAGGAGAGTCCCAGAGAGAGCTCGGTTTTCAATATATGCTATATGTGTGTGTATGAGTATAATGTATATAATACACATATATAAAAAAATTAAAATATTCTAAAATGTAGAACTCTACATGAAAGTTTATTTCATATTTTCTTCACCTCAAGATAATCAATTCAAATTAAATGTTACACTAATTGGCTAGCATTAACTGCACATTCCCAAATCTTGTATGGCTTGACTACACTGAAATATGTTTGCATTCCGTATGCAGTAAAAGAAGATAGTGTTATATGAACATTACTGATCATTAAATACAAAATAACTCAAACAGCAATAAACATACTCTTTAGTCCTTTGAGGAAAAATAATGTAAGTAGTATTGTATTTAGGACCATATTCCTAAATTATAAGAAATATTTTATCATTTATCTAATTTCCTGATTTCTGTTCAGATATTCACAGTATTGCAAGACTTTGTAATTATAGTTTAGCAAACAAGTAATTATATTTTACATTTACTTTTACCTACAACTGCCTGAGACATGAAAACTATAAGTATGGGTAGACAGAACGGAAGCCAGGAAACTCCCAAATCCTTTTTCTGGTTATAGACCACTGTGCAGCCCAGCCCTGCACTTCACTATAAAGCGAGATTTTGAGCTGCACCTCCTAGAGGTAGGGCACAAGCTAAATCCAGTGAGAGGAGAGCTAAAAGTACAAGAGAAGAAAATTGTGCCAACCAGCACTGGTCTTTTGCAGTAGCTAAAAAAGGCTCTAATATACTTCTGTTTGCCCTGAGAGCACATCTCAGTCATTGCAAACTGCATTTGTGTCTACTCATCATGAACTTTTAAACAGCATTTGTGAAAAGCCCCTCATGCAATAATGCTGCCCTCACAATTGGGGTCACCAAATTCAGATGTCTCTTTCCAAGGTAAAAATGCCTGGACAAGGATAAAAACTTTATTTCATTTATACTTTTACTCACTTTTATGTACCTCACAAGGAAAGGCACAGAAACAAAGGATTAGAGAACTAAAATCAACTGTTGTAAGTCACTCTGGAAATATAAAAATCCAAGTTCAATGTAAAATGTTTAAAGATAGTTAAGAATTGTTTTAAAAAAACAAAGTTTGTACATATGCTAGTATGTATCACGTTTGTATTTTCACAGATTATACTAGTCAACCAGCATACAATATAGTACAAGTGTCCTGTCGTTTCTGTCAGCCTGGCCCAGATCACAAATAAATGAAATACCATTTTCAGATATATTGTATGCACACTTTCCATACTGATGTTCAAGTCACTGTACACTAACTACAAGTAATGTACAGAATGAAAGTTTAAAGACTGACCTCTAAACTTCCTTGAAAACTGAGACTCAAAACTTTTTTTTTTCTTTTTTTTTTTTTTTGGGGGGGGGGGGGGGGGGGGAGGGGGCGGGAATACTCAGGAAACTCCAGGAATGCTCATATATTTTTTAAATTTCTTTGCTGGGTAACATTAGAGGAGTTAAAATGACAGAAAAGTCCATTAATTTTTTTTTTTTTTTAATCTTAGCATTTTATAAAGTAACATTTCTCTAGAAAATTTCATGTAATTGCTTGAAGCAGAAAGGGACAAAAGTTGCACGAGTAGTTGACTGGCACATAGTGAGCATTAACCACAGATTTAGTGACAACTGCCTGAGGGGTATAATGGCCTTGACAACCAAGTTATAATCTTTCTACATATCTATACTATTTTTAATTTTTTTTAAAAAATCTTTTTTTCCATTTAGCCTAGTTATTTAAGCTGCATTTACGTTTTTACTGAGAAGCAGCAGCTTCAATTATCAACATAAATCTTACAGTGGGCACCAATCCTGTAATTTTCCTGTCAAAAAATCCTTCCCAAGGGGATATTTGGTAAAAAAAAAAAAAAAGAAGCAGAACACCTATTACACACTGGATCTGCCATTAAATATACAACAGAGCTGCTTTTTCTTTCCCCCAAAGATGACAGCACTGGGTTATGGGAACTAACCAACTTGTGTTCTCTGCTTTTATTACAGTTCAAGTCTTTCATAAAAAGTCAACAGGATGCCACCAATTAAAGTATGCCATACTAATTATTTCATGCTGCTACTTAAAAGAACAATTATATGAAATCATGTTTCCAGTTTCTTGGACTGTGCCACAACTATTTTTACAAGAATTCAAACACTGAAATAAACAGATGTGAAGGTTCAAAGAAAGTTAGCATTAGATGAATGCTAAACTCATAGAGGCAAGATTTGCCTTTATTCCCACCTTAAAAACCTCCTGTTGGTAGCATATACAAATATAATGTATTGAAAAATAGCAGAGAACGTGTTTAAATAGGAAAGCTGATGATATCAGGGGCACAAACACTGTGCTGTCCTCCTTTAGGGGGAAAACAAAAAAGTTATGTGCCACTGGAACAAAGTGCCTCAAATTTGAACCATGCAGCTTAAGACGGTTAAAAATCAAGACCATATCTACAGTCAATCTAAACTTCAGCTCAGATGGATACGGAAAACCTGATTTCCCAATATCTATATATCTAAATAATAATTTATCCTGTCTTATAAAAATGCTGCATGACAGACTGTGTCTTTATCCAAGTGCCAAAGAGCCAGTATACTCTTGGCCCCGTTTCTTCTCCATTTCACAAGTACAGCATTTAACACCGATTTTCAGAGCACAAGATCTCAGCAGTTTTCTTCTATTGAAACACTTTACATCGTAACATAAGACCTGAGTGACTGACCTAATTGCTATCAAAGTTATTAGTAAAATGCTAACAAACAAAATCACAGGTTTAAAATCAATCATAATTCATCAGAACATAAGAACATTCCCAATTCCCCAGTATTTCCACTACATACAACTTAACCTCTTTCAGAAACTTTTCAGAAAGTGGGGGGAATTTTTTTGTGGTTTTAAGTTGACTGGAAAGATGTTTCATAACTCTCTTGCTCTAGTGGTTAGAAATCTTTCTCTAATCCTCAGGTTAAACATATCCCTGAGTAGTAAATACCTCATTCTTCCTGTGCTTGAGCTGCCCTTTAATTCAGATCTCTCCACACAATTCTTGGGATTTTAGCCCTTTGACATGCAGATTGCAACCTTTTCCTTTTTTACCATCCTCTAGGATTTTGTGTTCTTGTTGCTGTTAGAAATGAACAAACTAATCTAATCTGGTTTTCCCCTCATCAGATTCGCTCACCTTTTAGTCACCTTAAATTCTAGTTTGAGTTCATCCTTTTTGAACATGGAAGACCCAAACCATACACAGTTAAGAGGCAAGCAGACTTTGAATACTATTTCAAGCACACACTGCAAAGCAACGTCACATCACATTACAGGGGAAAAATAACTAAAGAAAAAAATCAAAGTATTTTTCTGAAAGTGGCTTTTCTGCTCAAAGACACGCAGCTAAGCTAACCTAACCTATTGGGTTTACCTGTTCTCACAGACAACAAATAATTTTCAAGGAAAAACAACAAGGACAAGGAAGATCCACAGAGATCTTGTCCCACTCACTCTCTTTCTCTCAACTTCTCCAATTTTAAAATATTTTTACTCTTCATACTACCCTTGTTCAGCCTAAATAAAACATCTTGCAGGCTACAAAGCTCAAGAAATCAGAATAGTGCATATTAAAAAGCAACTATTTTGAAATTTCCTTTACAGGTATTGCAGTCTTCCCTTCCCAAAGACATGAAGTAATTAATGAAGGCAGTAATGCCGTGCCTTTGGATTTTCCCAAAACAGTCAACAGTGTAAGAACAGAAATTTCAGTTTTGAATTCTACTTTGGCATAAAGCACAAGAGCCAAAACTGCATTTAACTGATATTTCTGAAACACTGATTTGAGAATTGAATTGGTCATTGTATCACTTTGGACTCAGAAAGTAGTTCTTCGCACAGAGAGTTTCATTTACAACAGTTGTTCATCTCTAACAACTGAGTATTGAACATACATAGTGTAGAAAAAAATAAACTTATGCTTTTTACCTAAATCCTGCCATTACTTTGCACAGTCATAACTGTGAACATTTCTACCACTATTTTAAAAGGATGCCACCTTTATGAACAAAAATGTCAGGTGATGAAGGTGTTACAGTCCTGCAAGTGAGCAGGTACTTGTACACTAAGGAGAAAAATGAAAAGTTGGAACATAACAGCACTGTTGTATCAGTTGATTAATGCCCACCCAGGACTGCAGGTTTATTGAAATGCATTTTAAGATGTGTTTAATGGTTCCAAATACTGATCTGGGAATAGATCCAGTTCTTCCCAATAACTTAGATACCATAAACTGTGACAAGCAAGGCTCTCACTTAGATGAGTAGAACCTGCAATTCCTCTATGTGTTCCCAATGAAGAGTAACATCTCCACTTCTCTTTTTAAGCACACAATGGAAAACAGGTGAGCAAGATGTAACTAAAAAGAAAAGCACTGAACACTAACTGATCAATCCTACCATGAAACCACTGCGAAGTTCCCTGAAAAAGAAATTGTTCTTTTCTCAGTTTACACCATTATGTCAAGAAATCCTTTTGTTTCCCTCCTTTAATTGCTATTGGAGTTCCTGTTCCTAGTGAGAGATGAAATTATTAATAAATGTTCTTTTTCATTATTTCTGTTACTAAGGGATATTTTTGGGCAAAGCAAGCTGCACTTTTATAATCAGACTCTGTATTTAAATATAAAAAGAAACTTTGTGGGCCTTGGCTTTTAAACTTAAGTTTTAGGCACCCACAAAACATTTTTCCCCACTTAGAAAGATAACTTTGAAGTATTTTACGTTGCTAAGACACTATGAATTACAATTACATTTCTGTCTTGGCTACCACACTATCAGGAGATGTCAGAAACCAATAATTTACTGTACACTTATGGCTGGAAAAAGACTAGAATAACCACAGAGAGACGGAAGTTTTAAGCCACATCTGCCTCTCTCTGAAACAACGGATTAAATGGGAGCTGTACTAAAATGCCTCAAATCCAGACTGACCTTATGCCTGGCTCTTATTCTGAGAGAAGATGTAACCCAAACATTAGAAGCTATAGACATTCAATTTACACAATACTCATGTACTGGTCAACTGAACAGGAGTTAGATGAAGTATTATAGCAATAAGCTAAATAAACAAGGGAGAAAAATAAAAACCATTTATACATTATGTTGTTTTAAATGGTTTGTTTCTGTTCTTTATTCTGCAGCAATTCTGAACATATATGATTAGGTCAGAAAAAGCCATAAATTTTTAGGCAAAAAGACTTCTGGGAAGATGTACGGCATCTTATAGTTATTTAAATACTCTGCCTGGTAGGAATGAAAAAAAATATTGGCAGGTACTGTATTGCACAGATACTAACCCTGAATCTTTGTTTTAATACCTAAAGACATATTTCCCAGGAGATGCTCAGAGAGACTAGCTCTCTGAAATAATCACTTTTAACAAAGAAGCTGAAAGCGGCAACAGTAAGAGTCATGCTTTAGTTTCTTAATCCAAAATTAAACACAACTCTTTAAAATTGCTCTTGAACAAACAGTTTATTTTCAAGAGACATAGCTTTACAGTCAATCTTTGTTACATGAACACATGCTACTGGTTTGTCCAGCAGTTAGCATAAATAAGTCCTGACCTGGTTATTCATTAAATTAGCTAGAATACCAATTTAAAATAATAATATTTATATTGAGCTATGTAAGATGATGACATTTACATAAAACCTCAGGCAGTAGGTAATGCTCCCAGTGTAAGAAAGTGTTCCGTTTTATTTTTTCTTTCCCTCAGTTCTGCTTTCTGGCGAGATAGTTATCTGACCTGACTTTAGCAGATACTGGACTAGTCTGAGATAGCAGTATCTAGAACACTGACTTTTGAAATGAAACTTCACTCAATAAAAATTAAAATATCCCACATCAAACTGGTAAGTTGGGAATAGTATTTTCCCTTAAAGAAAACACTAATGAAATTACAGGAGTATTTTCATTAATAATGCAAGTCAACTATGACCCAGTGAGCAACCACACTACATTCAAAAACAAACACAATAGTAATAAAGACTATTTCATTACTCATTTTGTCTTTGAAATGGCTGGAGTAATGCTGGGAGATATTTTCTACACTGGGATGATATTGAGAAGAAGAGCACAACAACAAGACTGAGAATGGCTGAGATGCATCTGAAGGCAAGCTCATCTTTGGAGAACTGAATGTGACAACCAGGCAATGACAAACTGCTTGGAGATGATCATACAAAGTTGCAGGATGAGCGCAGCAATGGGGGTCAGGCAGGTACAGGGGGAACACAGAGAATACCATGATGTTGTGAGAGCTGCACAGACCCTAGAATGGCAGTCAAGAGTGTAAAAAGGATGGCTGGGGGAAAAGAGGTGGCAAAGGATTATTGAAAGGCTGTAAACATTAGCTAGAACTGAAGTAAACAGTGACTGGAAGACCAGGAGGGAAACACATACTTGAATATTGAAGTGATAGGACAATGATAATTGGATAATTCTGTGGGTAACAGAGTTGAAAACATATTGGAAATGATCAGTGGTTAAACAGACAAGTTGGGACATGGTAGGAAGATCTGGGACAGCTCAGAGCAATCACTGTTGCCCTTTTCTTCCCTGACAGATCGTGTTCCCTACAAAGGAAGGCCTGACAGCTCTGATCTGTTAACAGCAGCTTCGCTGGCACACCTGAGAAGAAAAATCAACTACAGTAAATGGGAAAGTGTGGGAACAGAGGCTGGCATGAGACACCAAAGAATTGCCATTTCCATGGCTTGCTTTTCTGTTGAGCAGTGAAGGATTAGGAAACAAAGAAGAGACTCCTCCTCTCCATCCATGTCCTCAATCATGTTTTATTCCAGACGGTAAGAGTATCTCATTGACTGTGAGCCAATAGTTTGCCATTTGGAACAGGAAAACAGAGCTTGGAGAAAAACAGTCATAGTGCACCAAAACCAAAGGAGGACTCTTAGCTGCACTGAAGGAGCCAAATGAACTGCCAATTTAGTGAAAATGCCTAGGACTCAAAATTATATAGATACATTATATAAAGTATTCTTATATAACATCTAAAATATGTCAGTATATTAATATATTGTATTTTATTTTTATATTCTGTGTGGATAATTCAGATGGCAGGCATACTGTTGCAGAAAAATTATACTTCACCTTGAGGTTTGTCTGTAATCAGTGTGAAAGATTTCACCTATTTGTGGCATGATTATAGCACACTAGGCTATTTACTCCAAAGTTTTATCTATGTGGCCAAACAAATATAAAACACAAAATATTCTTCTGGATTATCACACTAATTCATAACAAAACATATCTAAAGATATACCTGCTTTTTGGGTTGTTCTTTTTAAAAATCATGTAGTCATGAAAACAAATGTAACACCATCTCTTCATACTATTTCAGATGGGTTGCCCCACATTCTTCCAGACTTTTCAAAGCCACCTCCTACCATGCTTAGGAATACCAACTCGTAGTTAATTTCCAATTCCAGATTCAGTGTGAGATTGAATCTGATATTGATCGTGTTCAAATGTCTGCGAGATGCTGAGAGAAGGGAAAAAGGATCCTCATTTCCACAGGACTATCAGGAAGCCAGAGAAACAGCAATTCTCAATAGGGCCAAGGGTTTTCTCTTCTCGGCTGTATCAGGAAACACTACTCAACTCTGCGACAACAGGAGCCCAGTATTGTAACACCACAGTCAACAGCATTCCTAGGCTTATGGCTGTGCCAATTTTCGTACATCTCATACAACGGATATTGACATTTATCCTTGTTTCAAAAATAAATTTAGAGACAACTATGAGGATTCAAAACACCTATCCAAATCTTACTTTTGAAGACAATTATGAATGTTTCAGATGCAAGGGTGAATGAAATATCAAAACTGCCCTCATTAATCCAAATGTTAGTTGTTAATAGGAGGGTTATGTGAGCTCAGGAATAAGTTTGAATTTAATTACAATGCTTATAACGTAGAAAAGATTAACAATGGAATAAAAAGAATCACTATTAAGTAGTTCAGTTTCTTTATTTCTACTGTTATTACTTTAACATGTTAAAAATTTGGATTAAAACAGGTTTCTTTCACTGCATTTAAATCAGTTTGACTTTTTGTACAACATTAAGTTTGGACAATTAAAAAAATGCGAGGGATTTTCAATTACAAGTTGTTACTGCAGTAACACAATACTGTCATGTTTTAGTTGCATAAGGAAGAATGGAAATTTAAATCCATTGAGTTGTTCACTCAATGGATTCAATGAGTTGTTTACAAAATTCAATGAGTTGTTTACAATTACATAAAATGTACAGATCAGTATCAATTAAAATATTTTATAATTAATAGTTTTTTTAAAAAAAATCAAATAACCACTTATTTAAAAGCCATCTATCCCTACCCTCTTTCCAAAACATACTTTTATTCAAATATAGCGCTAAGTAAATTAGTATGAAAAGCATAAAAGATAACACGCTCTCAGGGGAAAGAAATAAATATCTCCTCCTGAGAGGAAGAGAAAAAGGAACTATGATCCCACCGGTTTAGAAATTAAACACCTGTTGAACTTTTAAGAACACTGCTCGTCAAATCAGACCGTACTGCTGGACACTGACATCTCAATGACTCAGTGAGAGATGATTCTGTTTGCAGCAATAAGCTAGAACCAATACACTGTTTTCAGAGAACCTGCAAAATATTTTACCTTCCCATATAAATGCCAATTAATCGCATACTCCCCAAAATACATTTCAGCTCATTTGTGTACTAACAAGCCATGAGTTACTTGGCATAGCAATCAACATGACATTCACTGCATGATGACTGAAGACATCTTTCTATTGCTATTTTTCACCAATATAAAGATATGTCAAAACAGCAAACAAACTTTCACCTAAACTTCCACCTATCAATGCCATCAAAATCATCTTTTTCTGAGCAACTGTGCAATGTTCTCCTTTTGACTGTGTTTGAATTTCTTGTCCCTCAACAGGTCAGAACATCTGCTGGGTTTGGTTTTTGTTTCTTCAAAGGTTTCTTTGGTTCCAAATTCAAACTAAAAGTCAGACATGCCCATTTCTTTTACAATTGTTTCTACTTACTCCTTTGCATAAAGCATAACTTTACAACGCCAACATTGAATCCAACTGCAGATGAATGGCATTACACATAGAAAGCTACATCCCAGGACTTCCTTAAAGGTAGAACAGTATGGGGCCAGAAGACATTACTCAGTGAATTTTCTTCTCTGAGGGGTGAAGAATTAATGCTCCCATTATAATCTGTGGTCTGATTTCCCATCCCAGAGCATGACTGCTGAAAATCTAGTGAAAAATCATGAAAAATTTCAACCAACATCTCTGTCACTCCTATACCTTCCCAACTGGATTTTAGTTCTGGTTGTCATGAAAATGGTACAACGACTTTAATACAACCACAGTGAAGACTTTTGTATCATTCAGTGCCTACCACAAAGTTTCCTAAAAACAGGGCTTAGGGAAGTTCCATTAATCAGGCTTCTATATTACTTTTAATAAGCCTTAAGTCATCTTGATCATCTACACCTTTGCATGCAGAGTTCTCACACTTTGAGCTCTGAATCATGTTACAAGGAAAGCTCTCTGGTAGATGCCAAGAAACAAAGCCACGCAGGGAATCGCTCAGCTCCATATACTCCTCCTCTACCAATGCCCACTGCAAAATTTCTCAGTTATCCAAATACTAAAGTAAGACCCGTACAGAAAAAAAATTGGTTCACTATAAGTAAGAGCTATGTTAAAGTGATTGTGGTAGAAAACATCACCCTTTTACACAGTGGAAAAGCACAAACAAGCAGCTCAGTGACATTTCTCCACGATCTCGTAGCTGAGCACAGGGAGATGTTTCAGCCAACAAGCTGAATGTTACCCGTAGGAAGAGTGAAGGGAAAGGCAGACCATGGTACCTGCTATGAGAGGCACTCCCCCAGCTAGCACTTTTGACACTCTGCCAAGCAAAACATATGGGTATAAAAGGAACTGAGAAAAGTACAAAGGACTTTCATTTCTACTTTATAATCTCTAGAAAAGTGCTGAACTACCCTCTCAATTTTCTCAACATAACAGCATGCCTTCTTGATAAAAGAAGATTCTACAGTATATACACAGCTACATATATATATAATGCAGTTAGCAATGTAGCTTTTAGCGTTTCTATCTCATTTTATACTAAGACGCAATCTGTGAATAAAGAAAAACACTCAAAGGAAATAGTTTCAAAACAAATCTAAGTTTCAAAGCACTCTGTAGACACTAACTTCAGTCTTCAAGCATGAAAATTATATTTAACATTTCTCTATATAAAATTAACAGGAGAAAAAGAAAAAGCATACTCTATCAAGTCAAGTTGTTACTGATAAAAGAAAAGGTAAAAAGAAATGTTAACAGACTATTTTCCTGAATATTCATCGCAAATTCTTCGGAGAACCTGTAGCTAATAGCTAAGTGTTCCACAGCCTGAAATGTATTTAAATATTTCAAACAAAGCTTTTGAAATGTCCTATGTGATAGGCACACTCAAGGAAGATATTTAAATACCACCGGTTTTAGGTGAGTTATTAACTTCTTCAAGAAAAAGTACTGAACCACAATTTTAAGGATAATTGTCTGGAGTCATTTATACTTTCAGAAAACAAAATATTTGAAATGGCCTTTTAAAGGATTAGTAACAAATCCCTAGAGGAATGCAGCCTACCTCCATCAATTTTCAACCTTAAAAGCAAATTCTGGCACATCCAGAACATTAATGAAGACAATGTTTATACCTTACGCAGCATGCTAATGTGAGAACTTTAGAGTTAAACAAAAATGCCG
Source organism: Mycteria americana (assembly GCF_035582795.1). Classification (NCBI taxonomy): domain Eukaryota; kingdom Metazoa; phylum Chordata; class Aves; order Ciconiiformes; family Ciconiidae; genus Mycteria; species Mycteria americana. The sequence goes on along the minus strand of NC_134365.1, from coordinate 109,592,762 downwards.
TTGACTCTTCCTACTGAAGCTTATAATGGAATGAAAAAAAGGTTCAAGAAGGGCAGTAGCTTATAGTAGTTGAGGATAAGATTTAAGGAGTGAAGAACATCATTAACAGTAGGAGAAAAAGTTAGAAAATATAATTATTTGAAAGAATTAAAAGAGAATAATTAATTAAAAGAAAAAAGTCAGGAGTGTGTTTTTATTTTGAATATTTTTTACTTACTTTAATTTATAATTATTTTTAGTAGCTAGTTTAACAACTAGCTTTTGAATCACTATTATAAGGGGTTCTCCTGAAGGGATTAGAGTGCTGATAGAGAAACAGAGATCAATATTCAGAGGTCAAAAATAGAAAAAGGAATGAGAGGGGAGAGGTAAGAGACACAGTGCTACACAACCATGAGGCTGAGTCAAAAGTAGCAGAGATGAATACACGCAGTAAGCAAGGGAAGAGAAACAGATCTCAGAAGAGTTCCGCAGAGCTGCATAAGAAATATAAAAAAAAACAGTAAGTGAAAATTAGACGAATGGAGCTGTATGATTTGGGAAGATTATAATGCATAATACAACACTGCCACAGGCAAGCAGGCAGAGGTTTGTATGGTTTACACATATAAATGCAAATAATGATGAAGGCTCAAAATTATTAAGAATAGCTGTTTGAAAACAAGGGAAAGGAATCATCATTATTATTATTTCTAGCAGCAATCACTATGTGACAGGGGAGGGATTTCAAACAGCAAAGAAAAATAGGTTATGCCAGGTCTTAATAAGCCTTAAAGGAGTCCGTGTGCCCGGAAATATTATCCATGTTTTTCGCAACTCTATCAGTAAATCTAATAAAAGAGAACTTGTGAAACAAGCCTTGTGCAGAGAAGTAAAGATAGACCTGTACAGAGAGCAAATGGAGAAACAACAGCAACAACCTATAACAAATGAGCAGCTACATTCAAAGAACTCAACTAAGTATGCTCCTTCAGCAAAGGAAAGCTATTTTTCTCCAGTCTGTAAGACTCTAAGGTATGATTATATTATTAGAGTTTTCCTTCCAACAAATTAAACTGCATTTTACAAGGATATAGAAATGCTGAGGAAAAAAAGCTGTTTTTATTCATAGAAAGAAACAAATTTAATGTCAAGTGCAAGTATCTCATCATCTACTACTCAGAATTATGGTAATACTTTTATTATGCATGGAAGCTACTTCTTCACTAACTTTGCATGTTCCTCTCTAATTTATTGCAAAGTGGACTAGTTTTAATTACCACCTCCACCACCTGCCTCCCCTCCCTCCCTCCTCCCATGGCTACTCCACACAGAATTTGCTCAATCCCTCCAGAAAGATAAGAGTAGGCTGGGACCTTTCCTGCCAACACATAACATTAATCTCACTAGAAACTTAGGCTGTTCAAGTAGCTACATCCATCTCTGTTACAGCACAGGTAGGCTATCAACCATGACTCGAGAGGTGGATACAAGGAACTAGAGGTTTTGTTTATTTTCATCCTTGCAAAGGACTATCCAAGGTTTTAAGCGGCTTTTTTGCAACGGGGTTTTCAAGGCTAAACTGCCTTTTTGTATCATGAATGTACATACGGCATCATTTCTAAACGCTAAAAGGCAACCAATATATGGACTTTTCCACTTTATGTAAACAGCTACTTGAAACAAAACCCCTCAGCCTAAATTAAGGCTTCCTGAATAGGCTGAAAGCCTTCAGTGGGACTAATTAGACAGAACCACTAGGCCTTGAGGCTCACAGCTGCTCACTGGTACCCTCTGCACAGGCTGTGAATTAAATGCATGGTTAGGGGTTTAAATTGATTAACGGGTATCAGTTGTCCCTTCTCTACAGGTAGAGCCCTAATCTCAATCTTTTTATTCTCTAATATACCATTATATGACTAATTAGCAGGCATTATGGCACATGTATCAGTTTAAAGGAATTTTTAATGACAATTAATCTGTCCTTATTTTAAATTCTTACTTTAAATAAACAGGAAATTCTCCCTTAGTGTTTTGATTAAAAGCAAAAGCTAAGTAGTGCTAAAAAAAGGTCTATTAAAAATGAATGGGTCTTCTCTTGAGAGACTGTACCACAAATTGTCAGTCCTCTATGCGTTACTTAGGAATTCTACTCTTTATTTGTTCTATAATTTCGTGATTGCTCCAAGTATTTATAAACTGGCCTATCTGCATTAGGAGCACCACACTGGAATAGCTACAGGACTTTATATACAGAAGTGAATTATAAATAGTCAAGCTACGTAGGACAGATTCAACACTATTTGATTCTTCATAAGGACAGTGGTAAGCAGATAACTTTCAAGACTGTGAGGAAGGAAACACTGGAGGAAGACTAGGAAGTCTTTATTTGCATCAACTGCTTAAATCTTTCAACACAGCACATCATCATCATTAAGGAACATTATCAACAAAAGAGCAAATGAGTTAATTCATCAACTTTAAAAATTATAATCTAATAAAAAGAATTAAGAAGAAACTTGTGTATAAGACTTAGAAGAAGGGAAGAAAAAGGTCTCAAATATTTCAGCCCAAATCCCATGTTTTATCATCAGGAAAAAATTAAATGGGCTTCATGGAGAGCCCAAAGCTCTCAGCAAAGACTGTGTACCACTCAACCATATGTTCTCCTTTCATCTTAAGAGTGATGTGGTGAGAAGCCACCCAAGGTCCTCTCCGGACATACTCCTAAGTGAAACCACTATATGTAAACACCAAGTGCTTGGCTTTTGCAGTTTAAAAAAAAAAAAATCAAGATTTTCTATTAGGTACATATAACCCCTACAGAGTGCAGAGGAAAGACAAAATGACTCTCTCTATATATATATATATATATTTTTTTTTTAATGTTCTAAGCAGAAAATGACATAGAATTAGCCTACTTGGTGTGAAATTGCCTAACCAAGCCAAAGCCAAATCTCTTGTTTCTTCATGCCTTGCCACTTCAGTTATGGTAAATTAGTCACCTCCTTCCACCTGGAACGAGCAGTCCATAGACCTATGCTCAAGGCAGGTGTCTTCAGGCTGTTTATGCCCTTTCTTTCAAAACACATAAGAATTTTTTTTTTCTGAGAATAACCTGAGGAAGGTGAGGAGGGGGCCCATTTGTATCAGCAATTAGAGAAGTCCCAGCAAACAGAGAAGTCCTGGGACCAAGTCTCCACTCCACAGGCTATTGATCAATTTTACATAAAGCAGTTAAAACACCAATTTTAGAAGAAAGTGATTGTGCCTTGTTTATGAAACCCAGTCTGGTAGGTCTGAGATAGACAGTTACATAACATGTTAGTGGACTGAATGCCCTAAAGACCATAGGAAGAGTAGTAGTAGGCATGCAGAAGGGCACAGAAAGTTGGGGTGGGGAGGGGGGAATTTGTCTGGCAGCATTTAGACTTCCTTGTGATAAGGAAATAGATCATGGAGTTTTCAGAAAGGCAATTTCAGGCATGGTTGTACTTCAGTCCCTTCTGGATCCTAACTTTAACCTGGGTGCTTATTTCAGCTCTAGCAGAGAGGCAGATACTTATCCACCCATTCACAGAAACTGCTAGCAGCCCAGTCTACTAACATCTATGTAGCACTATTTAAATACTAACATAAATAATGGAAAACTAAACCAGAAACCTGAAAACAGTATGTTAGGTAATGAATCTAATCAAAATTATCAAGACTTGTTTTTTTTCTCCTTATCTCAAATGGCACTTCCATGCTGGTTTTAGTGCCATTTAGTCACTGCAATGACACTAAAAGGATTGAGAAGCACTTTGCAGAATATCCAGAAATCACCAGTCCCAGCAGAAACAGCTGAGCTGACCACATAGATACACAAAGCTGAACTGCTTAACAGTAAACACGTTGGATGGGTTTTTTTCCCTTTAATATTGGCATTTAATTATCAGTAAAAAAAAAGAAAAATCAAACAACATAGTTGCAATCAAACAACTGCTCCTACAAGTCAACATTACGATTTCACAACTGCTTTGTTAAGTAGCTTTCTTTCCTGTGCAGAGATATCTGGCATACTAAACAGGCTTTCCCAAAATAGCAAGACACCATACCACTTTTAAAAACAAGAATAAGATGGTTTTTGATTAAAAAAAGAAAAGCTCGTGAATCAGCAACATTGTTATAGAAGTCTACTCAAGACATTTCTATTTAAAAAGATGGAAGAGTCTGAGCCAAAGCTGAAAACTTCTTAAGTTAGGATACATAGCTTTAAGAATGAAAATAAAACCACTGCCTTTCTCATGTTTCAAGAGGACCATTTTTCATCTAGTTGCTGTATTAGTTCTTAATTGACCATGCAGCATTATCAATGAGACAAGAAAGTTCAATGTTTGTACTTGTAATTTTCCAGAAAGTCATCTGTTAACTGATGGAGACAGGCACAGGGGACTGGGTTAAAGCCCAGCTACTGAAGCTTTGACCTTGTATTATTTACACGAACAGAGACCAACTTTTGTACAAATGCTTAGCTACTAAAAGCCCGTAAATGGAAGAACGATAAATTGCTAGCATAGGATAAAGTGTTGAATCAAACAAGAGTTCCTGAGTTACTTTGAAAAACATATCGGAGAGAAGACTGGGTTTCAATCAGGTATGAAAAAATAAATTTGAAAAAAACCAAAGAGAATGTTTTCACATGTGATAGTAGAGCACTCAAATTAGAAAAAAGCCACACAGCATTTCTTTAACAGTCTTTTCTTCTAATGACATAGGCTGAATATACTAAATAATATGCATTCAAGCTGTCATTCTATACACTTTATAAACACTGCAGAAGGTGTTTCATGTAGTACACAGCCTTCTTTAAACGTCTTGAAATGCATTTCATATTAAAAATGCAACAGACCCTCAACATGTCTGTTCTTACCAATGAAAGTAATTCTTACCACTGTCTAGGCCTTTGTAATCACATTAAAAGTACTTTTTTTCTAAAGAAAGGTGCTCACAGACCTATTCTGAAATCATCAATTTACGAATTTAGGCAATAAAAAGGTTCTACGAAGTATTAAGTCCCAGTGCATTTCAATGGAATTCCAGTGCCTAAATCCTTAATGCTGATTTGAAAACTGGAAAACTTAATATACTGCTGAAAAAAGAGTGTGGAGAGTTTTTGTTTGTTGTTTACTTTAGATCACTTGACCATAGAACTCTTCTCCTCTTAAGAGTGTGCCAACGTACATGCCAAATCAAATGGGTTACGTCAGCAAGCATTTACCAACATTCATACAGGCTTCACTGATAGAGCTCTGAGAAAGTACTATTATGCGATGATGACTAGAAGCAATAAAGCAAACAATTAAACAGGAAGCCGTACATTGAGTATGCCGCATGCACATTTAAATAAATAGTGTATCTCAATTATCTCATCCCACCCTTCTTACAGCCTAATAGTGCCCATCTTTAAGCAAGACTGGCTAAAGAAAACTGAGATATGAAGTATAGTTTTCTATTCCTCATTTACTAAATACAAGAGAGATCTCTTTCCTTGACCTTGATAAAATATCAGCTTATACTTCTTTGAAATTCCACCTTAACAAAAAACCAAATACAGAATTACAGAATCGCAGTTCTTCACCCTCACTTAATTACACTCCTTAACTAGATTATTTTCTTCCATGAGAAGTCAGAGTTTGATGGTCCAACACAGAGTACAGTCTCTCCATATATATCGCCATAAATATAACTCTAAAACAAAACACAGACTTAACCACTGTTCTGAAGTAAAACAACAGATGCCAAAAATATCTTTCATCCTAGTTTAAGTAAATATCCCCAATGATTAATTGAAAAAGGAATACTCATGCAAACATGCAGAATCAAGCCATAGTAAAGATCATCCCTGACCTTGATGAAAGCCTTTCTTGGTATATTTCAGAAGGAAAAATCCCCATTTACCTGTTAATGCTGTCATAAAGCCCAGAGTGAATTACTAAAAATCATTACTTTTATGTTAAAAGCTCTCACGATGACAAGAATGAATTAGCAGGGGATGGGAAGTAAAAAGACAAATAATGCTAAAGAGGCCATCTCCACAAAACACTGCTGTGAATGCAAGTGCCTAAAGCCTTGCATGCTTATTAGTATTGCTCATTGTAGTCCCCACTCCCTCTCCATGCAACAATTTACCTGCTCTCCTTCACTAATGTACAATCTCCCCCCCCCCCCCCCCCCCTTAAGAAGACTCCCTTCCCTATGAATACCTATCACTCACTCTACAGCACACTGGCTCTCCACTGAGCCAGAACTATTAATAACTACCGGTGAAAAAAAATCTCTAGGGGTAGACAAAATTGTAGTGGTAAATAGTGCATTGCTTCCAATGTAGAAAAGACAGTACACTACTAGAAACTACTCTGAATCCAATATTAATCCATTCAACTTAACAATTCTATAAATCATTAAAGATAAACATTATTAAAATAAAACATAACTTAGTTAAAACAGTAAAGCTGGCTTGCCCATTTCCTCCAAGTAAATATTTTTTAAGTTGAGCTTTCAATCAAAATATGCTAGGATGGCATTATAATTTTATAAAACGAGGTAGTATTCTCAAGATGAAAGATTTCTTCACACAGCTAAAAAAAGAACAGCTACATATTCACATCAGGGAATCCTTAAAAAAGCCCAAAAACTAATATGTTGCTTGTACCTCCTCCTTTTCTATTTTTAAGGTCAATAAATTGCTGCATACAGATAACAGATTTTTCTGTCTTCCATATGAAGATATGTTGAAGACACCATTTCAGGAAGGAAAAATAAATGAAGATAAAAAGTATGAAAGAAAACGTTGTTGAATCTGACAAATTACTATGCATACTTTATAAAAATCTATATAATACCAACAGAAGTTTAAGTTCTATTTTAAACAAAGTTCAAAGCTATATTGCATCCAAACTAATACGGTGTGATGTTGAAGATGGTGTTACTTATTCTTACACCTTTAATTTAATTTATTAAATTGTCAAACATTCCTTTCCTTTTTAGTAAGAGCTTGAGGCTGTAGGCTTTTATGTAGGTTTCATGCAACCACTGTTGGATCACTTTCGCTTGTGATAAGGTCTCAGCAAAAGTGATGACTGAATACCGCAAAGACATTTTTAAAAATAAGTCAGAGTGTTCTTGTAACTACTTCTAAACAACTGGATGTGAGACTAACAATAAAAACAACACCCTTCTATAAACCAAAACCAGATTTTTTCCCCGCAACGCATCAGCTCCTTTATACTACAGATTTGTAAGTTATCTGCAAAACAGATTTTTATTCATGACAACAAATCTTTGTTTTTTGAAACAAAACAAAAAAAACCAACACAAAAACCAAACAATTTTTCTCTTCTCCCCCAAAACGCTCCCAACATAACTGTTATAGGACCTGCCCAGGTCTGCAGAACCAAAAGCAGTGCCTAAGAGGTGTGACCCACACATTTTTCATAACAGATGTCTGAAATAAATTGTCTGTTTATACAAACAAGTGGAAAAGCTGAAAGATTAAATTATGAAGACATCTATTATGTCTTCATATTGCTCCCATCATCGTGACCAATAGCTAATTTTAGTGCCATAAATGAATAAGTTCAGTACAGTTACTTTCCCTGCCCTTCAAATCTAGCAAGAGAAGAAGAAATCCCACGGACTCCTACAGAAATAGCAGGTCACCCAATCATCCTCTGGGACAGGAGAACAAGAATCTTGGGATATTACAGCATCTTCATGAGGAAGACCAGTGCAGGAAACCTAGAAAGGATTTATAGGTTGGTTCTTTCTCTGTGATCCCTGAAGAAACTCAATGGACACAAATGGCAGGTATTTTTAAACAATTTACTGCAAATTATAGTCTTATGGTTAGAACATACTTGTCGAGTAGAGTACAGCACTACGAAATTCTTGTTATACTTGGATTTTTTTTGTTAAAAGTATAGTCTTGCAGAACGTGTAAGCAGATGAACTTAAGATTTCTAAATACGATTAAATTACATGGGTCAGATGGCTCAGTTCAATTGAGAAAGTTCCTACAACATTAGTATTGCCTTTATAACTTAAAGACTCAGATTGTTTAATATTAACCCAAGTTAAACATTACAAAAGTAAGAAACACACATCAGCCTTACAGATGAAACCTGTTCATTATGAAGAACTACGCTTAAGTCACTACCTGAGAGAAGTTAGCTCTCCTTCCTAGAATCTCTAGCACTTGCAATGGCACCATCAGCTCACTGCCATTGCCCACAGTTGGCCCAACTTGGATCTCTACCTAGCTTTTTTTTTTTTATTAAATTCCTCAGACCAACTCGTGATAAAGCTATTCTCTTCTCTTGACTAGGTCCTCATTTACAAACTACAGCTTTTGCTTTGACTTGCTAGAACTTTCAAAAAGCACAAGCAGTCACTATTACTCTGGAGACTGACCTTACTATTTTCACTTCATAGATATTGGTGAATGGCTCAGTGAGCCACAAGCTAAAGCTCCACCATGCTTCAGAAGTCTTCTTTACAGAAGTCCACATTTTACTATAAATGTATATAATTGTCCCTCCAAATCATCAGCATTAGCAACATAATTTGCCTAGAGCATCATACTACTTCTGCAACCACAAATGGCAAGACTGTGCAGCATTAGTCACTACTGGAACACTGCATATCAACCTATGCATGCTTTCCTCCTCCCAAGCACCCTCATACTACTCAACTAGAATAATTTTTAAAGAAATGTATATTCTAAGTATTAAGTACAATTTTACTCCACCTTGCAGAAATAGGTGTTTCTATCACGGAACACAAGTATTTCAGAAGACACACTATTAAATATGGTTAATTGACCATCAGTTCATTTCTAAAAGCATTATCTACATACATCAAATAGTTTCCAAAAGAACAAAACCATTTCAGAGAATTATCTACAAAATGAGCTGCTGATGTTTTATTTCTGTCCAGATTGCCCTACAGCTTCTATACTGTGATAAAACGTGCCAACATATCATATAATATTGGAGAATCAACAGAGAAATTTACTCAATGTGCTAAAGGAAGTTGGGGGGGGTGGAATTTGTGGGAAATTCCAGTATGAATCACCACCAAGGATCCTTGGGAGGGAATAGCGAGCAGAAGAGAAAGAAGAGAGGAACACAGAAATAATTCCTCCTATAAAGAATGCTTTTCTATTGAAAACTAAACCAGACTTTGAAAGAGCGGTTGTGGATTCCTCAGACAGATGGTGTCAATAGAGCTGTCTGTTAGTCACTTTGGCAGCAGCAGTATGGTGACGGGGTTTGTAAAATGCCACTTAGAAACTCAATATAAACACAAGAGAAGTACATTAAGAAGTTAATTCAGCTTTCAAATACATGACACTTTTTCCCACCTATCATGTAAAACTAGCTACTGTTAATGTCTGAGAGTTTGCAGTTTCTGCTGCAGCTTTACAGACTGTAGTGGAAATGGACTTAAACCAAAACTCCACATGGGGACAGCTGGCCTTAACAGGTGAAAAGCTCAGACGTAAGGGCTTTCCTGTCAAAGTCCTTCTGCATCTTTGCTTTTGCTGTCTTGTCAGAACTGGACAACACATAGTGCTGTTTTCTCACTGATATACCATTTAAAATTGGAAGTCATGGTTGCTCATCCTCCTCCCTCTTCTACTTCCTGCTAACATGATCTAACATTTAAAGTAATTGAATCTTAATTCTTAAATGATTTAATTTTAAATGTATCTGGTTTAATTATCTGAATTTACATTCCAGAAATGTTTGATGCCAGATATAAATGAGGCATTCTTAACTGAAAACACATGAACTTCACAAACCCTGAAACCAACTTGGTTAGCCTCTACTGAGAGGAAGTCTTGGGGGGGGGGGGGGGGGGGGGCACGGATGGACACAAATGAGCAAAAAACCAAACACACACCAAAAATAAAAAACACAAATTAAAATATTACAATTGTAACACAGTGTGTTTTCATAGGACCCAATAGGTTAAAGGTATCTAGAATTTGATAGCATAGATAATGCATTAGGAACAAAGTCAACTTTGTATTTATGCAGAATTACGCATTAGCTATGTGGCATCTGGCTAAGTTCAACAAGTATATGTAAAATAATAGCACTCTATTAGAAATTAAATATATTTTAAAAACACATATTCCTAGGATTACTCTCTTCCTCATTGTTGGTTCACTGATTAAAGTAAGCTGTAGCAATAATGTTAAACAGCACTTCTGGTGGCAAGGAGTTTAAAGATTCACTTTTAATTCTCAGAAATATTTAGAATATTCGGAAAGTCGGAGTCTATCCCACTGCCCTACTTTATTTCTCCAATAAGAAATGTACTGAAAGAAGTAATAGTTGAATCCTGTTCTTTTAAGGTGGAAGCAGATGCTTAACACAGAACATCTGTCCTCTCTGAGGACAGACATGTAGTTCCAATAATCTTGGTTGTTACCCATGTAAAAAGGAATGCATAAGCCAAACAAAGACAAGGTTGGTCTTATCACAGGTAACGCATATGGTGGGAAAACTCCTTGGAAAATGGTCAAGATCTAAGAGCACAAGAATTGTAATTTAATTGCCCACTACAAAGCATTCCACCTGCCTAGCACAAAATCTGAGTCATCCAGTTGCTGTTTTAATTATAAAAGATTCATTGGTTATAACTATGCCTCCACTGGCACGGCAAATGTATCCTCAAGAACTTCTTCCCTCTCTTTGTTACTGTGCTAGAAGGGAAAGCATTTCTGAAAGAATCCACAGGACTCACTTGAAGACAGGCAACAGCTCCTGGATGCAAGTACGCAGTCACGTTCAGATTAAGGAAGTCAGTGAGACCTTAGCCTGCTAATAAGACCTAACTCTAAACAAACAATACATATATATGGACAACATACAATATGTAAAATATCAGTGACACAAAGCTGCAAAAGTCCTTTCCACTACTACCTGTCATTAGAAAAGATGCCTATCTTTGGTCTTTCCTTGAAGATGGATCCTAAACTGTAAGCTGCAAGCCACCACCACCCCACATGAGGCTGTTTTAAGAGGTTCATAGTTTGATATGATGGAACCATATGGATAATGTGGAACCATCGTCACCTTTACAGTATTTTCCGTTAAATTTCATTTTAATGGTGTGTGTATATATAGTAATGTACAAGATTTTTTTTTGCATTTGATAGTATCTTAATCCAAAAAAGGTGGAAAACACTTTTCATACTGTATTTAAGACTACTGCTATAAACAATTCGTAAAATACTACACTGTGACTTTCATCATTCATCTTATAAAACTTAATTCCAGACTTTTTTTTGGAATCAACTCTCTTTACTTGAAAAATAAAATGCTTTCTATTGTAGTACCGCAACCTGGCAGAGAAAAAAAAAAAGGCAGCTCCTGGCATTTCATGCTGTTTATCCAAAAGGCTAGAGCAATACTGCTCTGTAACCAGTATGTTATGTAAAATTTAAATTCACTAAGAGTTTTATGCTGTGGACCAGCATTTCATGTATGGAAAGAGAAGGAATAGGGGCACTGTGGCCTTGTGTTCACACAGCAGACTCAAGCAAGGTAGAGAGATAAGAGAAGAGGGTGTGGATGCAGGGGGAAGACTGCGATGAAACCACAGCGATGAAACAACACATGTAGAAGGAATCAAACAAAAATCCTTAGAAATGTGGATGGGAAGGGCAATGAATTGTTTTTCATTACATGTTTTTAAAATTGCATTTTCTATTCTAATGGAACAGAAAATACATTTTATAAACAGTGTTTTCCTCTCTGAAGCTTCCCAAATTATAACAAGCTGTTTAAATACACACATGAAAGATTATACCTATTTTTTTTCTAATTATATATAAGCTTCCTTATTTTAATAACACTCTAGGACACTTCATTTTTTGCTTAAGGATGAATATTGTCTCAGAGAAAACATTCCCCTCTCCTCTAGCATGCCTAAACTTGTATTTGTAATGATGGAGGCAGGCAGTAGTAGAGGATTAAAGGCCTGTCTAAAAGGAGTTGCTGAAAATTGTCAAAACTACTGGCTATTCGCAAGAAGGATAAATGTGCTAGGAAAAAAAAAAGATCACAACAGACTAATATTCATATGTTATACAAGGATGAATCTATTTCAAACTAAATAACTAGGTATCCTGAACATAAAATAAGGCAGTTTGTGATCTGTGATCTGGAAGAACAAGTTAATCCTTTCACTATCACAGAGAAAGAATTTGGAGTAAGATAAAGATTTGGGAAGGAAGAAATAGACACTTTTACTTTACGTAGGACAATGAATTGTCTTTGATTTTGGGATTTAATGATCCAATAGATAATAATTCAGTGCTCCATAACTAGAAAAGAATTACACCAAAGTACTAAGCAACATAATTACATATTTTCCTTAAGAAACATTCCTTATTAACTAGTAAACTCAGCTACTTAAATGTATTTAAAAACAATATATGTTTACGTTCAGGATAGACCAAAATAATTCAGTAGGATTTATTTCCTTTGTTCAAAAAGCCTTTGGAGAAAAGACAACGTAAGTAAAGCAAGCTGTCCAAGACACAATCATGAGCATCTGTATTCAAGTATCAAAAAAAAAAGTTAAAAAAACAGTACAGTACAGAGAAAGCTAAAACTTACCAAGTACTTGAAACTGACAATCAACCAATAACTGGCTATTTATGTACCTGTTCAAAATACTATAAAACTTCAGCTATCTATCCTGAATTTTGTTGGAATTGAACATTCATGTTATACTAGATTAGTTATGTTACCTATTCCCAAATACAGTTCTCTCAATTCTGAAACTTACTGAAATGTAAGTGCACCAAAACCATTTGCCATATGGAGCCTCTGACTTCATTGTTCTAAAAAGTACTTAATGGTTTTTTTCTGTGATTTTATTTATCAAATTTACAGACTTCACTTTGAAGTCTATTCCCATGACAAATTGTTTTCATTTCCTAGAAAGCAAGGAAGGAGAGAAAGAGCTTATCTTTAGAAACTAATATAATCTCTGCTTACAAGGTTTACTCCTTAAGACTGTTCAAAGTGAAAAAAGATGAAAAAATTAATCAAAATAGTTGAGATTTTATCACTGTGGTGAGGATATCTTAATCCAGTGAGAGGAAAAATGTTGCTAAGTGTAATCTAGAGGATTCTTCTCTTCCTGCTGCTCCTAAAATTGAAAAATGCTTTGTTTTTTAATTATGTTGAGAAAATGTGTAATGTTCTAGACTTCAAACACAAATATTATACTAAAAGTTATATGATTAATACTAACACATCTCAAGCAGGTGTGACACTTCCTGTACAATTCCAAAATAATAAGGTAATAACAAAAACTGATACATAAAAACAAGCAATAGTTTTTGCTGTTGGTAATAGTTCTGCCTGTTGTAAACCTAACATCATGCTAGCACTCCTATCATGGACAAACAAATCCAACTCATATTTCCAACTATACCTTGAAGTAACTGAACCTTATCACAGGAAGAGTACTTGGAACATTTTAACAATCAAATGTCAGTAGAGTTCCATATAATACACATCAGCAGGGAAGATCAAGTGAAGTGAATATCCAATACTTCTCAATAATCTATGATAGGAGATAAATGCAGTGACAATAGATAAATAATTCTTTTTTTTTTTTTTTACACTAATGAGTCACAGATCTGAATGTACATACATACACATAAAAACAACAAACGGAACTAGTGCTTCATTGTTAAAGGATACATAAAATATTTATCCCACACACAACATTCCTGCAACTGTGAGACTAAAACCACTTCCTTATGATGGCAAGATAATATCGGATACACTCTCTAATTTTCTCTTCATGTTGTTGAATGTAGTCCTGTTCCAAGACTGCACCCAAAAAGGTCAAATACGATTTCAAAAGCCAATATGTAGCTATTTTAATGAATCTTGTTCTTCAGACTCAGTATCAATTTGCTTAATGCTAGAAATACTTTCTTAAAAAACAAATACAGCTTGAGTAGCATCTACTTTTTATTGAACACACATAATTAAAGCTGGCCAATGTATTAAGAGCCTAACGCAGAGGCATTAATTAGCTCAACTGCTGAATACATCCCAGACTGCCATTTCTTCTGATGGTTGGGTGCTGTGATCCTCTTCCGTGGCTTTCATGGAGTCCTAATTAGGGATTCCTTAATCCCATTAAAAAAAAGAAAAGCCACAGCCACAAAAAACAACACAAAACAAACCTGAAGTTAGACTACGCCGTTGCATAAACAGGTGGCCATTTACACTAGGTCAAACCAAAAGAGCCCATAAAAGCATCTTTACTCAGCCAATGTGAAACAAACGTGAAGAAAAATCCTGCTTCCTTGACCTTTCTAGATTCCAGCTAATTAAAACGTACAGAGTCCTTACATTACAGACCTGTTGATATCTGACATGTTAATACACTAACAAGAAGTGGTGAATACATGAACTGAATGGCTGTTGAAATGTACAGTTTCAAAAAGAAATTATTTAAAGGTTTTGATCCCCTAGTCAGGTTCCAATTCCAAAAGACACTCCAATTTACTTTTCATATTTTCCCCAGAATTTTTGCTCACTTATTTAATATTTTTCAGTCTCTATGCTTACAAGCCAGATATAATCATCTCTGGAACTGAGCCACATCCATGAAAACTGAGAAGCTTTACATGCAATCTTTCAGGTGTGTGTGCACACTAGCACACCTTCTGACACTTTTCACAACCAGATTGTGGAAACATAGTTTCCTTTAGTTTAATTCACTCCCAGACAGGGGTGAATAGGCCTCTACTATTCTGACTTGGTCTGTAACAACACAGGAAACAAAGTTTAGGAAGAGAGAGTCCTGTCTGACACCTGCCCCAAAATTGGGTATTAGCCCTCAGACTGCCAAGTCATTTCACTGGGTACAAATATTAGCAAAATTGCAGTATTAACACTAACAATATTTAACCTAACTTCTTAAACAGAAATGACTTTTGATCCTACTTTATCCCCAAGGGTATTACTTCATATTTTTAAAAAAATATGTATATATAAATAACTCTGTATGTAACCTAAGAGTAAAATAATAATTTCCTAAACTACAATATACGTAAAGGCATAATTTTGCTTAACAGTTGCCAGGGAACTATGCACATTCCAAAACATACCAGATACATTATATAATATCTGACTTGAAAAAAAAAAGTATGTATTTTAGAGACATACCTTAACATGTTCAAAGAAAAGTTAACTCAAGCTGTAATTAAAATAAATCCCTATAAGCAGGGCAGGGCAAGCAAGATGTCTGGATAGACTGTTTAAGAAAAAAAAAACTAAGCGAAGCATTAAATGACAGAGCAATTACACAACCAACCAAGTCAAACCAAGACATTTTCTGTTGCATTCTCCCTCAACGCTATCAATGCCAGGGAATCTCCGCTCAGGAAGGAAGGAACTGCTGGGGAAGTCCTGCATACAAGGCTTGTTTCTGAATAATTAGCAGAGATCAGATATCGCTGAGGTCCTATAGGTCTCTAACCCTCCATCTCTATCACCCTTACTATCATGCCTGCTGTGTTAAACACTGCTTCTCAAACTGCTGACATACAAGGGCCTTCAAATCCCCACAGACCTGGACCTAGAAAATGACTTCCTAATCAGCAAGTATGTAGCTCAGGGCAGACCTTCGGACTGCTGCTGCTGCTGTCCAGCTGACATACAGAAAGCAAGAGAATTCCCATGCTGTGAAGGTGATGCCGAACAAAATAGCTACCTGCGCGGGAGTATGCCCACTCATCACAGACAAATGTGATAGAGACCTGACTTATCTGTTTGCAACCCTTAAGAATTTAAGAGGAGAAACCATGCTTAGGTTACCCTAAACACAAAACCACATAGGATCGTCAGTTTTCTTACACGTACAAAGCACATTACAGATCTGGTAAAAAGAAATATTGAGGAATCTTTCTTTGTATTTGGCTACGTATTCCTTTACATCCCCTGAGTCGTACAACTGGCAGGTGAAACGTCTGGTGATTCAAAGATGCTCTTGTGAGTCCCAGCTAGAAATGGCAACTAGTCTTACATAGTCAACCAGGATGCAACCATGCCTTCAGCCTAGGACTGTCAACCACTCACCAAAAAAATAATGTGATGATACCATTTGGAAATATCTAGAACACGTTCCAGGCTAAACATTTCATTTGAAATTACTGTGGATGGGGGAAAGGAACAAAGCTCCACACACGCTTGGTCTGAGACAAGGGGTAGCATTCTACATACAGTAATTCTTTGGCTTACTGCATTTGTTCTTCCCTGATTATTTTTTATGTTTAAAAAGTGAAATATCACCTTATTCCTGTAGCTATTTTATCACAAAAATAGGAAATACACATTAAAGAGTATAAACATTATACATAGTTGCACCTAATATAAATGCAGAGTCATTGGTATGCAGAACAACTCACATAAGAAACTTCAATACATCTGCTTGGAGGAGGAACCAAAGCACCAGACAGTAAAGAGTTGCAATTCAAGCTGAAAAAAATAAATTTCTCCAGTCCTGCAAACACTTAGAACAACATTAAATCTAGGTAACAAAATCATCCCGTCAATTGGAAGGGTCTAGTCTTAGAGTCTCCAAGTAGCACTGAATTGTGGGGGCTGGAGGGGAGAGAGAAGAAGAGAGAGTCAGTTGGCATTTTCCTTCCTCATTTACTGCACACTTCCAATATAAGTTTTTCTCTTATTTGCATGTCCTTTTTCAATAGTACACAGCCCAGTACTAAAAGCATCCGACTCCTCTCTGAGACCTACAAACAGCATTACTTGATAACATTAGATTAGGAGACTCTAATGGCTAAGTTACTCTGGTGGTTTTGAATTCACCAGCTTTATCACCTAGCTTGCTAGAAGGGCCACAATTTTCAGTTGACCTGTAAGACTACTATTTTTTTGACGGACTGAAAATTTTAAGCATTACCACTCTTGCAGTCCTCTGTAACATACATTTGCATCTACAGGGACCAGGCTGATCCAAGCCTGTCTTTGATTCTCTGAATGGACAGAGCATGCATCCTCATGAACCTTACCAAAGGCGTAACTAGTCTATGTCCTGTTCCTTCTGCTGTGTAAGCGTGTCAGGTAAACACCAGCTATAACACAGCAAAACAAGCTGTTTTGGGGCAAAACACAGTGTTTATTTCATTTTCACTAGACATATCAAACACCATGGGATATGCGATGCCTCTGTTCTCTGAATGGGGCAGGGCAAGCATTAGCAGCCTCCACTAAAAGCAATCTTCAGCCTCCTCCACCTAGGAGCTGCTAATTATGTCAGTCATGCTGAATGACGACTGACAGTTTCGTGATCTCACCTATTCTTCAACTGAGCTCAGATGACCCACTCATTTTATTAGTAAAGAGAGAATCCGGAATGAGAAGCTGAAGTACCTATTATACCTTTATTTCCAAAACAGCAACAGATTACAAACTTTTCGTTTGTGAATAAAATTCTACTTGCAGTAAACACAATCAGGATGTAGGAACATGAACTTCTTCCTCAGAAGAGAGGAAGAAAACAAATAGAAAACACCTAACTGATTTGAACTTTTCTTGTGGGATAAGCGCTTGCCTTCGAGTTGCTCATCTACTTGGGAAGATTTTCAAGTGAAGTAAATTAACACCAGCTCATTGACTTCACTAGAACTACACTCCTTTACAACAGTTAGAGCTGAGCTACATTAAAGCAGCATTTCACACCAAGGAAGAGCTGCCTAAAGACAGCTAGAGCCAGGAACTGCAGTGTGTTTCTTCCGCATACTTAATCGTTATGCTGAACACTAGCCTTCCTCTTCTCCGAGGGCCTGCAGCCCTCCTTACGCTGCAGTGATAACAAAGTGATGGCTTATACAACCAGCAATTTCTAACTGGTCAGCCCCAGCCAGCTCACAGCTGGTGGATGACTAGACAAAGCTTGTGAAAGCCTGAGCAACTGCCCTTGAAACTTCTGGGAGGGAGTGGTGCCTGTGCTTGCCAGACTAAGTTACAGAACTCCGTTTTCAATTGAATTCTTACAGGGTTTTGCCAGCCATCCTTCTTTTAACAGTCAGAGACGTGTTCTGTCTGGAGCTGGTGGTTCCTTCTGACTGGCGATGTAACGTAATGAAAGGAGGCTCAACACAAAGAGAGTCAGAGATGAGGCAGGGAGAAAGAAATAAAATGTATGTAATTCAGAAGGGAGAACTGTTAGGATACCTCGATACCCTTGAATTTCTCTTCTACCATGCATAAATGTAGGTGTGAATACATAATCCAAACCACTAATGAAGGGGGGAAAAAACCCAACCAAGCGCCACAACCATTGGAACTAAATAAAGATTTAGTATACTTGGGGAGATATACAGCACCATTCAAGAGTGCAAGAAGGATAAGCACATGAGCTCTGCAGCAAAATAAAATAATATTCAATACACATAACCAGAAATAAAAGTTCTAAGAAGAAGTCTCATTTTGAACTAGAGGCAAAAACAAACAACTGCCTACCTGCAGATTTTAAGGAACAGGCTGTGGGAAAGATACAGAGATGTTATTGTACAAAGTCTGACACCACAGAATCACTCAGTAGCAATGGGCATCCCCACACAAGCATAAATAAAAGCCTGTACTTCTCACTTTTCTCTCTTCACTTTTCCCCATGAACTGGTTAAATGAGAATATAGAGGCTGCACTTAAATTTTGATATCAAACAAGTGCACCTTTGTTGTTGTTGGTTTTGTTTTTTTCTTTCCCCCTAAATTAGCTTAACCTTGTTAAATCAATTCTTATACTTACCAGGGCATGACACTGTTTACATAAGACTAAGTGCAAAACCCTGACCTCTGTATTTTCATCATGACCTCAGAGAATAGAGCCCACTCACCCTACCCCAGTTCTTACAACTTTAATTACGTTCGACAAGGCTGCTGTGCTTTAAAGGTATCATTTACTGAGACCAAAAGCTGTTTATTTTTATTCCCGTTAATCACTTCCATTTTGTTTTATGCCATTCCAAACGCCCTGGCTTTTGCAATCAGAATTGCTATCAGACTGGATCACTTCTTCAGACGCAGCTGAACAGCTTCTTACACTAGTATACAGCCCTATAAAAATCCACATCATTTAGTTTTTATCTGATGTAAATGGAATCGATCACAGAAATTCAAAAAAGCTTCCAAATTGCTTGGTGATTTAAGAAATCTTTAAGGAGGGGTGGGGGGGATGGCACACAGACAGGGGACAAGGACAGGTCCCACCTGTCTCATTACTTACAATTTTAACATCATAAATCAGGCTGATACCTTTAAAAGAAATTCCAGCCTTTCCGTATAACTTCCCTCCACTTCCACTCAAGAACCACCCATTCTCTTCCCACATACTGTTGAACTTAAATTTTCAGGAATACAGTAAGTTGGAAAATTGAGTGAAAAGCCAAGTTACCAATGCAACTTCAGAACTATCTAGAAGGAAAGCTTAAACACACTAGGGGATTTTTATTAGGGTTTTATCTCAACAGGTTCTTCAAATTATTTAATGGTATATGAGCAAATCTACAAAAATACATTAATGCTAAAAGTTAAGCTACAATAGTTTAAAGCCATTATCATTTAGTTTATCATTATCCTTTCACTTCACATTTAGAAGATGAACAGCCTAAATAAAAGTTGTATTAGATTCAGTTTATTTAATGGGACTTCTAAATTGAAATAAAAAGTATGTAGTTGGAACTTTATGGCAAACTGCACAATCTTCACATTTTCTTTTCTGTACCACATGAGTTACTTGCTCACTAGACACAAATGGGTAGAAAACAAGAGTTTCTTTGTTTGCATACATTAACTTAAAGCTGTAAAACTCATTCAGCCAAACTTTCACCTTTAAACCTTAACCTGACTTGTAACAACATTTGTAGCCTCTAAAATTACACTGCATGAACCCAGACGGAGTTAATCACCCTTCACTTTTGATGCGTAGAATAATGATCTACCACTTAAACTTGAGCCCTTAAAAGCCTGAAGAAAAATACGTACATATCTGTGTCTTAAATCAGTAGCAAAATAACAAAACTCTACCTAGCATTGCCCAGTTGAAAAGGAAAACAAAACAAGACATACAACTTGTAGCTCATGAAAGTTGAAAATAAGTGCATTTAAAGTCTCCTCAGAGATGAAATTCATGCTTCCCAGCACATGCGATTGATCAGACACCTGGTACTTTTAGGAAAAAAGACTAGTCACAAAGGAAAGTCTGGCTTTATTTTTTCTGTAATTTAAAACTTTGGGGGGAAAAAAAATGAAATTAAGTAGAGATTTGGAAATAGCATGTTCTAAAAGCTGATGAGTTGTTATCATTTGAAGAAAGAATGATGCCAGCCATTTAAAATGACTGATCTGTGCTTAACACCTTGTTTATAATATATTATGGCTCCCTTCAAATACTGTGCTAGTAGGAACTAGGCCGTATTCATTTTTAAACCTGAGCAACAGCAATAGTTGAGTATTTTTGCTACCAAAAAAAAGTCAGAACTATGTAAAACAAACTCTTAGATTTATGTATTATACTTCTCTCAAAATCCTGGCTAAATGTCACAGAAAAAAGGATATTATACAGCACAGGAAAATTCAAAGCCAAAAATGCTTTGGAAAAGCTATTAGACATGCAAACGAACAAAATCAAACAAAGCAGATAAAAGTGAGACGCTAAACCAAACCAGTTTGGGTGTTGAGGAAGCAGAGGAATGACTGACTACCGCAGGAAAGACACCAACAGCATCAACACAACAAGCAATAAATCCAACCTTGCAATCAATGACAAAAACGGATCCTAAATTGCAGAATTTGATTAATCTTGAAACTTTCCTCACTTTTTAAGTTTAGAAGTGACATTACTAATCACCTCTTTTTCCTCACTATTAAGCTTTTCTATGCTGTATTACATAGAGGAGAAGTGACACACAACTTGAGCCTTTGCAAGACAAGGTAAAAATTGAAATCAGTAGTTAAACTTTCTTTGACTTTAAGGGGCTGAGAATTCATCTAGGTTTTGTTTTTCTTCCTCAGGCCACAAAAGGAATGAGTTGCTGTTTCTCTTTCATTTATGCTAATAAAGAACAGGGAGCTATTTTTATTCTCTCTTTATTACTGCTTAAAAAAAAAAAAAAAGGAATCCTCATTTTAAAACAAGTTTTAACAAGTACATTACAGTCTGCACACATAATGCATTGGGTGGAGTAAAAGCCCTCAGAAACACAGTGCACAGAGCCAGTAATGGACTTGTTGCCAACACCCTGTGATTTCATGACTACTCGAACAAAAACAAATGCCACGTTCAGTTCATTGCAAAGAAAAGGATTCATTAACTTGATGTGGCTTTTTACTTGACCTGCGTAAGGTGAGTAAAATAAAATTTCATTTTATGAGATTCAAAATTATCAGCTTCAAGCCTACAGGAATTGTGATGAAAGAACCAAGTTAAATGACTAACTCTGTTTAATTCTAATTATTACTGGACTGTAAGTCACTGTGAATTTTTAGCTGTGAGGTTGTTGCTTTCCTTCCTGCAATAAGGTAACAGGCAAACAAACCGTAAATGTCTTTCTGTAAATTGATGTAAAATAAAATGTAAATTCCTGTCAAAGACAGAAATATCAATCCTGAAGAGATGATAATCTGAGTGCAGACATTAAGTCAGTCTTTTTGGAATAACAATTGACTTAATTGACATTTAAATAGTTATTTCCTCCCCCCAAAAAAACATAGTTATCAGTCAAAAATCAAATGTCCAGGGTATCAATAATCATTATATTCAGAGGGAAAAAAACCCTCCAAAGCTGCCTGTACAAACAACATTCACTCCTTCTGGTCACAACGTTAAAGCACTGGGTCAACCTCAATCTTCCAAACTTCCTAGCTTGGCTGTCCCAGCAAAGGCAGGGAAAAAAATCCCCATCTGATATGGAGTACTGGGGTGAGTGGGAGGGAATTAAACAGTCTCATTCCACATTCTGGTACTGGCTACCACATAAATGTATGGGTGGGAAAGAAGCAATTACTTAGCTTTAAAAAGTTTTACTTCCTTGCTTTCTGCTGGACATACCACCCACCCCTCCCCCCCCAAAAAAAACCAAAACAAAACAAAAAAAACCCCAAAATTTTAAAGAAAACCAAGACAGACATTAAACAAGTGGGAAAACTAGCAATCCAGAAGCCAAAAAATGTTGTGAGCAGAGATTTTTCAGCAATGCAGTTTATGGAACCTCAGCCCCTAGCCGATAGAGATTGAAGCTGAATTCTATTTTAGTATTTGCAGCGATAAGCCCCAGAGGGATAATATCTTATTCTAGAAGAGCCTAGCTCCCTTTTATTTTCTACCCCTATGAATTTGCTGCAGAAAGGTCAACCATTTTAAGCAACAGCATCATAAATGATGCCACTGTTTGTTTCTTTTTACAGTTCTAAAAAAATTAACACTTGAACACACACTTCACTGGTTTTTCTATTCCCTCCACTAAAAACTTGGAAGTAAACAGAAGTGTATTTATATCAGTACTATAATCCTCCTACGGAATGACAGCCTTTGAACATTTCAAACATTATTCCTGATATGATACCAAGCTACATTACCATTCAGCTCAGTAACTGCCAGAGTCATGCTCGAGAAAAGTTAAAGTAAGCACTCTGTATGTCTCTAATCTTGTTTCACTTTATATGTTTCAATATTTTGCTTTCCCTACAGGCAACACAGATTAACACTCACGAGTGAAAGAGAAAATAGAACTATTTTCTGACGTTTTCTAAGAAGCAAAGTACTCACCAGCAGCAAAATTCCATCCTGCACGCTCCTTCCCATTTCAATTGCTGCATACACATTTTAAAATTCACAAAATGTTCCTCAGAACAATTGTTCAAAAGTTAAATTTCTTAGTCTCTAAACTTAACAGCAGCACTTAACAGATTTCTCCTTGTATCAAAAGGTAGGGAAGACTTTCTTCCACCTTCTGTGTTCAAGAGGTAAATAGTAGCAATGGCTCCTTCTTTCTGCTTCGCATCTAGTTTTAAATTATTCCTTTTCATTTTTAAGGGCTGTATAACCTAAGTAATGAGTCTCATTAATCACTACTTGAATGATTTAACCCAGCCATTCAGTTCCAGATGCCACTCAGTGCAAGAGATATGCTAATTCCTTCTGAGCTTTACCTCCTTTTGCAGTTGAAACCATAATTTTCCACGTTGGTGGAGACAGGATTTGACTCCTTGCACGGGGCCTCCTGCCAATCACTTTTATGCCTGAGCACTGGCACAGTGTAAGTTCCATTCCATGGTTTCATCAGACACCGTTTCGTTAAACCTGTTCGTTACATACGTCCTCTCTCCTACATTCTGCTGCTACAGCATCATAGTCCCCAGCTCTACCCTCTCCAGTGACAACTCCTGGTTTGGGTAGTGAAAAGTAAAATAATTTGTTACTATCCTTACCTTGTTTTCTTTTCTCCTTGTTTCCTCACACTACCCTCTTTTAATTCCCCCCCCCCCCCTTTATCACCTCCTACCAGTAAACAGTCTTATTGTGAAGTATCTGTCAACTGCTGTACCTAGGGCATCAGCTATATTCCAAAACCAGAAAGTTGTACTGACAGAGTTGTTTTGTGAGTGGGAGGTGAGCGGGGAAACATTCAGAATTTGCAAATCCCAGTTCTGAACCTGCCTAGCATCCAAGAGACCTCCCAGCACAAAGTTAGAGCAAGCATTGAGTTTAAAATACCAGGTGCCAAGAGGTTTTGCTAGAAGAAAAAGAGTAGTGACATTGCTGAACATTTGATCCAAAATCCGTATTTTATGACCCTGTATTATGTATTCACCACATAAATACAGGTACAACCTACTTTTGGATTTGGGGGCTGCTATCCTTATCTTACATGCTTGGGCTTATTTGGCCAACAGGAGATGTCTAGGTTGAAAAGTCTGCTTTTGACCGATGTTAGTAAAACGTACTACAAAAGTGACAAGCCGAGAAGATTCTAAAATAATACATTTTTTTATAGGCTTCTCATCCTACACAGAGCTATAGATGCACATGCAAATTCAACAGTATACAGCATTTTTTTTCTGTTAATTGGCTCTTAAGGAAATGTTCACCACAATCTCAATTTTCAGATGGGCTAAGTACCCACAATGATCTAGAAACATTCACAAATGAAGATGAAGTCAAACATTTTATGCAATTTGATTTAAACACTAGAATGATGAGTTTCAAAAGGTACTACTGATCTTAAGTGGCTCCAAAGTTAGGCTGTAGGTTCCCAACTTCCACAACTCACATGGTCCTAGATTACAAAAACCTGAGTTTTAGTGTTTACTGAAAGTCCAGCCACTCTTTAAAGCATGTCCATCTGTTCATTATAAAAAAAACACTTCTTTCACCCTTTACCTACTTCCAAAAGAAAGGGAAGTTCATCCAGCTCACATCTTTAGGCCTACATTATATCCTTGGCCATATATTATACCCTAATTTCTAAGATGAGAAACTGTTAATGTCTATTATGCTACTGTAGAAGCAAATAGTAAAATTAAAGTCTTCTATATATGAATTTAAAACCATAAACTGCTTTATATGTCTAATCTTCAATGTAAAGGCAGTTAAGCAATTAGATAAGAGGCAATATAACTAACCCAGAATGCAAAATAAATATCTTGCCTGGGGATATGGAAATTTCAGAATGCACAAAAATGCTAGCCAAGCAAGTTTTAATGCAATACTAGCATAAGACAGTTTAACAGTACTAAAGAGATCACAATTCTGATTTATGTACAAGACAGTTAAAGGAGCACAAGACAAAGACTACAAAACTGAGTAACATCAAAAGTATACAGACTATACAGTTCTCTCACATGGCTGTCACGGATGACTTCAGATTTCATTGGTTGTAAACTGACCCTTGCTATACCCTGCACTGCACGTCTGAGAAGAGACGTATTCCAAAGTTGAGCTTACCCAACTGCTAATTCACTATGCAAGATGAAGAAAATAAAATATTAAGTTTAAGATTTTAAATCCAGAGCTCAGCACAGGCTTGTCAGCTTTACAGATCTTTAATCTACAGGAAGGGGTGTTCATATTATTTTAATCATTCACTATATTAGCATTAGACTTAAGGTAATGCAACATCATATTGAGCAAATACTTGCCAACAGAAAAGGGCAGCTTGAATAATTTTGCATATCTGACTATGCATTTCTTCAAAGAAAATATATGTATTTCAGAACTGCAGCAGTCCAGAAAACACACTTGTTTTCTGATTAAAAAAATATTCATACCATTTCAATAATATTATATTCAGCTAGCCATTTTGGTCCAAGCTGAATTGATAGTAAGTTTAATTTAAATTAAACATTCTATTTATTTAGCTTACAGTGATTTACTTACATG
The DNA here is from genome assembly GCF_035582795.1 of Mycteria americana. Classification (NCBI taxonomy): domain Eukaryota; kingdom Metazoa; phylum Chordata; class Aves; order Ciconiiformes; family Ciconiidae; genus Mycteria; species Mycteria americana. Next base: position 109,567,293 of record NC_134365.1, on the reverse strand, counting down.
TAAATAAATATAAACGTTTAACATAGTGCAGAAAGCCCTATGCCCCTCTAAAGGAGTAAAGACTGGTGACAGAAAACAAGAGGTGAATGGGAGTACACTGTGGAATTTACCTCTACCACCAGCCAGCAAACCCATAGAGATACTCTCCTCTTGTTTAGATATGGTATCTAATTGTTTGTTGTGGAACTTCTTTGAAAGCCAAGTAAGAAAGAAATCTTCAGCAACATATTTACTACTTTGTGAAAGTACATATGCTAATACAAGCATTCTATATATGCCAGCATTCTGACTGAGAAGATTAATACCTAAGATGTCTTTACAAAAAAACCTGATATTTTTATGCACTAGCTCTATAAAGTTTATATTAAAAAAATCCCTTAAGATAAAAATGAAATGTGTTAAAAATGAGGTTGAAGATGACATTAAAAAATGCTATTGCTGTTATCAAAATCCATGTATTGAACAGCTACATCAGAAGGTGAAACGCACGCTCAAGTTACACCACCAGGGCCTTCACTCCTCCTGCAGCAACACGTTGACATCATTTCACTAAAAGCTAGATGGAAAAGCACTCAAGTTCTGTGTAGTTCTTTGGATAGGCACTGAAAGCAACTATGAGTAAGCTTGAAGACCTGAAACGCAGTTTTCACAAAGACACAAAGCTGCTTTTTAAACTTTTAAAACACACTGACCCTTTATTTAGATCTATAAGTGCATTCTCTGCTGATTAACGGTAGATCCTCCTTCCTAATTTTCCAAGTTCCTGTTTCTGGAAAACACAATTAACATTACTTCCCACTAAAAAAAGTGAAGGCAAATGGTTTTCTATTCCCCTTCTCAGCACAGAGTTCGCCTCTTTTTGGTAAGGCTACCTTAAGGATGTACCATTCAATAAACCATTCTGTCCTCAGCAAAGGAGAAGCAACTTCTCTGTTCATGGGTGTGAACAGAGCATTCTGCATCTTCCCCTTAACTGCAGCTGCTCAGACAGCAAGTAGGCTCTAAATTAAAAGACTGGCCTCCCACCATTCACAAATCACATTATTGTCAATGTATCTATTTTGTTCTAATCAGTCATTCACAGACACACACATACACACATCAGTCTTGGTCAGAAACCTTTCTAAGCTTCAGAACAAGAGAGGCATGGAAAATATCTACAAATCTGAGAACCCTAGAATAGTTCTCAATATTGACAGTATTTAACTTCACTAGTTGTTCATATACTCCTTCACTTTCCGACTAAAAATAGTTTCCTCACTTTATTTTCAAAAGACATGGAAAGAAATAGAATATACTTTCCTTAAGCCTTTATTCATTGTTTTTATTGACGCATAAAATATTTCCCCTACTACTCATACCTGAAATGGATATTCCAGGAAAGTTAAATGGAATAAATACTTGCCTACCTCTTCCTCTGGCTGACTTTGTCCTGTTGTTTTAACACCAATTAAAACGTACACACTCCTGGTCTGAGAGGCCTACCCTCGTATCTCTTAACAAATATTCCAGAACCGTATCTTATCATTTTTGTGGGTAAGTCTGGGTAAATGCACAATTTTTCTAATGAAATCATTGTGTCAACTAACAAAGAAATTCAGGCATCCAGAATTAAATTCACCACCATCTTATTTCAAAAAAGCTCACCATCATCTTCAGGGAAAGGTCATTTCCAGTACCTAGCCTAAGCGTTCAGTATCCCGATTATTAACTTAGCTCTTTAACAAACAAAACCCAAAAACATCATACAACAGAATAACAGAACTCTGCACATCTGAAAACTAAAGTCACTATCAGCTTCCCAGCTGCTCCTCTTTTTCACCTGTTGAGATTTTCCATAGTACTAAGTCTCAACTGTGCAAGTTCAACAGAGCTGGCTGCCATCTATGGCCTATGTCTGCAGACCAAAATATTTGTTCTCATAAGACATTTTCTTTCTTTATATAAAATGCCCTTCTACCCACACCAATTCAGCGCTGATTTAAGGCTGATGCAATAATCGGCCAAGAGGCATCAGCATATGTGTGAAATACACTATTATAGTCAAACAGCGGTAGGTAATCCTAAAGAAAGTATGAGACTATAAACTAGTAAGTTCTCTGCCCTTAAAAGCACCTCTAACTTTCAAGATACTTAAGAGTATTTCTTTGTACCTCTACTCTCACCTCTTGGTCAAGCTTCTAGTCACTAACAGGAAAATACTCTTATTTCCCCTGTTTACACAATTTATTGGACTTAAAATGCACCTCAGTCCCTACTTCAGTTATTTCACTATTTACTTTACAATTTTATGAAGAGGCACTCAGGTGAAAAGTTAAGGAAGGTTATCGCCACCAACTGAGATTATACAGCAGAATACACAAATAAAATGTGTCAGGACCCCAGCATATAAAATTCTTAAGAGCCCTTTAGTTTGCTTGGAAAGAGCAAGGTTCCTACTAACTTTCCGACTCAAAAAAACCTTAAAATATTAACAACTATTGACAACAAAAAGCCTCATTCCCAACCATTCAAGTCCACAAAACCCCCAACAAATTCACAACAATAACGTATACATTAACAACACCCATCTTCACTAAGAAAGAGAAATATTTTGAAGAGGAATCTAAAACAGCTACCACAACACCAAGCCAAGTGACCGTTATTCACACAACGCATTTAACAATGACAAAAATAATAATTTGTAGATGCTGAGCAAGTGACTGGACTTGCTAACCCCATCATATTATTAAATTAATTAGACAAAGCTATCCCCTAATGAGACATAATATTACACTTGTTTAGGATTGTGAAACAAAACTCTTCCAGTTATTTAGGAAAATTAAGTGCCAAACTAAAAACTATTTGAAAGCGAGGGAATAACTTCTCAGATTCTTAAGTACAGTAGTAGATTTCTCCATCTTGCATGTCTGAATATTTTTTCTCTGTACTTCTTATGAAAACAAGATTGGTTTTGATCTGCCCATTGGAACTCTTTGGCCATCACTTCCAAAGCATTTTATATTAAAACATCATTTGGCATGGATATCACATGTTAATATTTGACATTAAACAATGTTGTTACCTATGTGTCACTAGTTTCTGATAATATTTCTAATAGTCCATATATCTTTGTAGATCGAATCAGAATCCTTAGCCTGTAGACTTTGGGCAGGAAATTCAGGAGTATCTGAATTCACATAAATTAATGTTTTCTCATAAAATCTTATGGACAGTATACAGTAAACCTCCAAAATTCAGTACCCTGAACATTACAGATTATCCCTGCTAATGAAAATACTGTGTTGCTTCAGGACAATGGTGTGGGACTACATGACATAGAAGCAAGAAAATGTTTGGACAACCAACACTGACTGGGGTGAGCAAAAGTCAGATTGAGTGTTCTTCTACTTTAAACAGGTATCCAAATTCATTGCTAAGCTATATGAAACAGTGTCTCTTTCTAGTTGAAAGGTAACAAAACCCACACTAATGCAAATTGAAAAAAAAACGTTTGACCTCCACAGATACTATCAGTATTCACAGGGGTAAGTGGTTTTGAATCAGTCAAACACCTGGATACTTGGAGAATATTCCATCACAAGTAAGGAATTATCAATTTCATTGCATGTGGTTATTTCTTTTCTAGTTTGAAGTCTTGAAACACAATGCAAGCATGGCCAGCTTCTTCAACTGTAAGCAGCTGACTCAATCTTTCTTAAACATTCTTACAGTAAAATTACTTACAACAGCACATAATGCATTAGGGATAGGTGAAAAACATCTGTGTTTTATGTTTTCTTGGGTGACTTATTTGCTTTACAGATTACACACTTAGACATTCATAATCCTTTGAATTACTGTGTAGTATTTTTTTAAAAAAATCTCTTATTTTATTACTATTAGACAGAGCATATGGAAAAAGAGCAGAAACATTTCCTGAAATACTCTACCACTTCATGAAGGGAAGCTTCACTCTCTAAGTACAAACTTACAAGGCAAAAAGCCAAACAAAATGTATCAAAGAAATGGCTGACTTATTTACTCCAATAGGTAGGCTAGCCAACTGTAAAGGACTTCGGGGACACTCCATGGACACCCTTAAACTATTAACCATCAGAAGATAACTCTCCCATGAAGGAATACGAGAGACAATTTTGCCCTCCACTGGCTAGAACTATCACTGGAAACCATGCCTGCCTCGCTGCTGTCACAGCTGCCTATTCCATACAGCATAAAAAGCCCTCTTGAGCAAATGTACCAATCCCATTTGAAGTACAGTAATTAGTATGGGATATCACAGACAGGAAAGGGGGAAAACATGTTGAGCAGGTGGGAATCAGCTATGCAATGAAATACCTTGTAGAAATATAAAGATTTCTGTGGAGGGATCAGAAAAATCAAAGAGTAACATATTTAGCCTTGAGAATTGCTACAGCAGTGAACACACATGTGGAAAACCAGAACCTTGACACTCTTATTCTCAGCAAAAGCGTTCTGCACATTACTTTCCAGATAACTGAAAGCTTTTATTTTCCAAACATAGTAATTTGATGCTGCTACTTCTTGGGGGGTAGAGAGATGGAAACTCTATGGATTATGATGGAAAGACTGCCTCAAAATGGAGGAAAAAGGGCAGAATGCAGGTAAATATTCAAGAAAACAAGGATACCAGAGAAGTACCCCTTAAAGCAATTATTATTATTATCTTTATGCAAAGAAGCATTGAAATTACACTGGGAGAATAAGGGAGGAAAGCTGCTATATTCCAATGTTCAAAATTATTCAAATTTAAATTTATTCAACATTCATAAACCACAGGCTTAGATGAAAGAAGGTACTTCACAGGATTGCACAGAGGCAACACCAGGGTAAAAATTAGGGGTTTTAAATTCTAAGTGGTTTACCAATTACTGTTTTAACAAACACTAAGCCACTTACCTTTCTATTATTAAAATTTTCCACCTCCCCATCCCCCAATTATTTCCCACCTCTCAGTAGAAGTTTCTAACATCCCATTTAGAGTGTGGCCACACAAACCGTTGATTCACTATTGGGCGTAAGTGAGGGAAGTGAAAACCTTCAGTGGAAAAGGGAGGAAAGGATCAATCAACTTGCAAGCACATCAGCTGTCAGTAGAACTCAAAGGATTTCAGCGTGCAAATGGCTGTAGATGACTCCTGTCCTTCCTTCTGCACTGCAGCCATCTGCCCTCAAACTTCATCCTGCCAAAGGTTTCTGGCATCTCCATTGTTCTAGACACAAGACCGACTATTTGATCACACTCTAGCTGAGGAGAAAAAGAAACCCCTCTGGTGAGGGAGTTGGAACAAAGTTACTCTCTGGTGCTTGTTCCTATCTTTGTTACTGACTTTGCTTACAAGGCAAAATTAAAAACCTCCATAAAAATTCATGGCTTTTTTCCTTTTTTTTTTCCCTGTCCAACAACTCAGCTGGAATCAACATTATTAAAGAGAACATCCCCATCCTGAGGGGAAAAGAAAAAAAAACCCAAAAACAAAACAAAAAACGTACCTCTATCTTACTCTATTGAGCATTTATACGAGAAGTAGATGAGAGAATAATGATAAAAACAACAACAACAAAAAAAACCACCACAAAAAACCAAACTGTTTCTTAATGTGGAGTTAAAGATACCTCAGTACAGAACTGAGTTACAGAGTACACTGACTATGAAGTCAACTTTTCCACAGTGGGGACGATCGGCATGAAAGATTTACAAAGAGCAAATTGGTGAAAAGGCTCTTCCCCATTCCAATTGTTTCTTCCATTAGATAAAGAAGGCAATACCAAGAAAAGCAAATTAAAGATGGCATGACTGACACAGTCACAACTGAACAGGGTTAGAGTTACTATCTTTTTTAAAAGAGAGAAATGCAAGGCTTTCCATATTTAAAGCCACACAAGCAAATCTAATACCTAACAGCAAAAATGTAACAGTTAAATTTATGATATAATCTAGAAACAGACATAAGTTATTGCATTTGGTGACATAATTAAGACTTAAAGCTTCAGGCAGTGTACTTTCTTTCAAAATTAAGTCTTGATTAATTGAAATGAAGTCTTTCAAAAACTTCATTCATTCATTTACTGACCAGGTGCCTCATGCTACCATAACTTTAATGACTCAAAGGGGTCCTCAGCAAACTTATAAAAATCAATTAAGGTAGAAATGTTAGCGCCCAAACTAACCTTAACTATAACACAGGGGTTTACTGCATTTACCCGTAGCCTAACGTATGACAAAAGGCGTTGTGGAGAACGGGAAGGAATACTGCAGGCAGTCAAATCCGGCCTCCTGAGAGCAACAGGAAGCTTACGGAGAAACAAAATCCAGAACCCCAAGCACCTCCACGACCACTCGGGGCTACGCGGGCTGAGCACGGCGACGGGCACGCCACGGCCAAGCGGAGGGATGCGCGCCCGTTCTGAAGTGGTTACAGGCAGCCCTTTATCGCATTCCCCGACACCACGATTTGATAGGGTGCTTACCCAGCCCAAAATCTGCTATCGACAATAGCCTATTAGTACGACCCTATCTTTAATCTACAGGCACGATAAGATGCCCCAACACGCATAAGCCCCGCGCAAACAGTGACTAATGACCATTAATCCCCCCTATCTCCTCAGCGATCTCTCCTGCTCCCATTTATCACGCTGGCGCTTCACTTCGCACACGTGGGTAAACTTTAACCGCTAAGGTGAAGCAGAACCTGTCCCCAAGCCCCCCTCGCGCCCGACCGCCGTGCTCCCCACCCGCGGCGGGTGCGCGGCGTTAACCCCTTCACGCGTGGGCCCGCGGCCCGGGCTGCCCCGGCGGTTGGGAGGGGGGAACGGCCGTTGACGGGCGGCCCGGGGGAGGGTGCGCAGTACCTGCGGCCTCTCCCCTGGCGCGTTATCGGCGGGGAGCCCCAGCCGAGCGGAAGGCGCAGCCCACCGCCCGCGGGAGGCCGGGGTCACTTCCCGCCGTCCCCTCGCCGCCGGGGCTCACCACCAGCCGCGGTCACATCAAACGACCCTCACGAGCTGCCGGCGGGGGGGAGGGCGCGCCGCGGCCGCCCGCAGCCCCGGGGCCGCACCCGGCGCCGCGCACCCCCCCCCCCCCCGGTCCCCGCGCCCAGCCCCGGGCAGCCCCCGCCCGCGGAGGGACCACGGCCGGCAGCTCCCGACACCGCGCCCGGGGCAACCGCGGTCCGGGCGCCCGCCGGCTGGAAACGGAGCTTCGTTTCCGAGGAAAGGAGGGGGCCGGGAGGCGCGGAGAGGCCGGCTAGCGCATCGCCCCCCCGCCAAACCGGGGCGGGCGGCGGGAGCGCGGCCACCGCCGCGGCCTCGTATCTGACTCGCCTACGTGTGGTGGTTACCTGAGGTGAGACATATGAATCCAAAGAGGTAAAAGTGAGCAAACTCCGCGATCATTGTCCTCGGGTGGCGCCTGCAAGCAGTCTCATGCCAGAAGAGCGGGGGGAGAAACGACGAGCCCCCAGTTGTAATTCCACAGAAGCTTAACGTCAGCGAGGTTTCCTAATCCCGCCGGACTCCCAGGGCGAGCCCCCTCCGGGGAGGGCGCTGTCAGATCCGCGGGGCTCCAGCAGCACGCCAGCTCCGGCCGGCCTCCCCTCTCCCGGCCCGGGCTTTCCTAAGCGGCGCCTTGACACTTCCCAGGACCATCCAAAGCGACAGGAGAAAACAAAAGATCCTCGAGTTCCCGCAGCCGAGGTCCGCCGCCTCCCGATCACAAGTTGCTGCTCCGGGCCGGGACTTTGCTTTGGGTGCCCGGGACGAGACAGTAACGGAACGCAGCCGGGACGGGTACGGACCGGCCACCGCCGCCCTCCGCGCAGGCGAGAGGCGGGCAGGGAAGCGCTCTCCGCAAAGTGCCCCGCCAAGTCACTGGGCAGCCGGCGCGGGCGAACGGCGGGCAGAGCGCGGCGGCGGAGCGGCGGCAGCCCCCGCTCCCATCACGGGGGAAGGAGGCGGGCGCGTCGGGGGCCGCGGCGGAGCCCGGCCGCAGTCAGGCGGGGCGGCGGGCAGGGGAGCCCCGGCGGCAGCCCCTCGCCCTGCCCAGCATCGCCGCCGCCCTCTGCACGCGAGAATCCCAAACTCGCCCCCTCCTCAGCGCCGCAGGAGGGCACAAGAGGGGCGAAGGAAGAAAGAAAGGGGGGGGAGAGAGAGAGGGCGAGCAAAACTTCCCCGGGCCAACGCCCCCAGCCACCCACCCCACCCGCCCGCCCTCGGTGCAGCAGCAGCGGCGGCGGGAGGAGGAAGAGAAGGAGGAGCGGCTCCTCGCCTTCCCCCGCCGCCGGGGCAGCGGTGCACGAGTCAGGCGGGGCCGAGCCCGCCGCGCCTGAACTTTCTGGTGTCACGTCGAGCCGCTCGCGGCCGCCGTGGGTTTCCCGTTTCCCTTCCCCCTCCCGGCCGCGGCCGCCTCCGCCTCCGCCTCCTCCCCGCGCTGCTCCGCCGCGGCAGGTCTGGTGCCGCCTCAGGACACCTTAAAGGAACCGCACCTACACGGCCCCCGCACGGCCGGCGCGGCCCGGCCCAGCCCGGCCCGACGGATCCCGCCCCGCCCCGCCCCGCGCGGAGCCGGCGCCGCCTCCCACTCCCTCCCCCCGCCGGCCGCCGCCGAAGGTAACTCTCGGGGTGGCTCTCGCCGCCCCGCCGCCACCAACCGTGCCCCGGGGCCCAGCGTAGACCACCCCCGCCTCCGGTCTGAGCCGGGGGCAGGGGGAAGAGACCGCGGTCTGAGCCGGGGGTAGCATCGGTCACAGAAAAAGTTCAGATTCCCCCCCTGAAAACAAGCAAACAAACAAAAAACCCCATCTCGGGTCTCTGGAACCCCAGGTCCCCGATGGAAAATCGCGTGATGCGTGTTGAGGCCTCCCTCGAGGTTACCGACGGTTCGGTTCACCGTTAACGGGCGATTCCACACCATTAGGCACCCGCTCACCACCACCGCGCAGCCAGCACAGGCCCACAGCAGGTAGGGCCACAGCCCGCCTTTCCCCTCACGGTTTGCCTATTTTCCTTTCCTTTCCTCTGCTGTAATGATCAATGGCACTGGCAAGTGGCATTGTGGGCAGGCACAGCGTTGTCTGGCATTCCCGGTGGAGTGAGGAAACTGGTTTGCTGGATGATCCCTAGTGCCTGCGGCCTGGCCACGCTCCAGGCATGGACCAAACCTCTGGGACAAGCGTCCTCAAATCCTCACTCCTGCAGCTGGGCACACGGACAAATACCATGCAGAGCTACACAAGCAGCTCTTACAGTCAACTCTATGTGGTCGTCATAGCTTTATCTCGTGCCACGAGAGGCAGTGGAAGGGCAAAAAGGCTTAACGCCATAGGTGAAAAGGGTAGGTGTACCTGCAGGAAAGATCGCTGCCCCACCAGTCAGACATATGGCAGCACTACCACCTCACAGAAAAGCTCCGGCTATTCCTAGGTTTGATTCATTAGGTTATGAGGATTGAATGAGATGTAAAAAGAAATTTCATTTCCAAGAAGCACGTTGAATATATTAACCCCATTGCAAGCGAGCCTTTTCTTGCAGTGGGATAATAAAACGCCAGAGAAAGAACCTTCCTTTACTTCCTGTTGCAGGATTGATACCCGCCCCACATTGTTATCAGCCAAACAGGTGTGGATGCTCAGCCACCATGAATCCAACCGCACTCATGCTGGCATGCCACTATGTTTGCCCTGTTTTGCCTCCCCCAGGGTGGCGTAGGGCAAATTCTGACTAAAAGTCCAACAACAGAAAGGTCCTGTGGGTTGCACGGAATCTGTTTTAGTCCACTTTTATAGGAGATCTGTAAAGACAAATTTTCAATCATGTAAAGCAAAATGGGTTTACATTGGAAAAGGAAGTTCCTGGTTATATATATCCAGTGTATATATATCAGCAGCAACCAAACTGGCGAGATTTTCCACTAAAACTGATGAGAATAGACCAAACATTAGAACACTCAGACGCCAGAAAAATAATCTAGTGTTTTAACATCATTCAGACATTAATTTTCAGAGAGAAAAAGGAATTCGAGTCCTACTTCAAACACATTTAGGAAACAATCGTAACTGTGGAATCAATAACAGTGACTACTTTTGGATATGACCAGATTTCTTCAACATGTATCTAGCCAACAATTTCTCTTTCTGTTCAGTGACCTTATGCCATCGTTCTTCACTTTATGAAAGAAAAATGTATTAGCACCTCCAGAATTAAAACACACTGCAAAAACAGTGAAAAGGTCCTAGATAATCCTTGAACCCTAGTGAGAAGTTTGAGATTTCAATAAATTAGGTTTGGGGTTGTTCTTTTTAATTAAAGAAATGGGAGTCACATGCAGGGCTGAAAATGGGCCTCAAGAGTACATTTATTTCACTTCCCTGTTCTGAGATAGGGTCAAATATAAGTAGACTCCCACCAGCAAGTATTCTTTAATCCCATTACCACACATTTCTAATGACTGGAATCTCATATTCTCTTTAGGCAACCTGTTCCAGTTACTATATAGTCAGATTTTTTTTTTTTTTTAAGCCTAGACTAAATAGTCTCCAGGAAGAAAAGAAGACACACCACCACCGATAACATTCTGAAGGTGTGTTTTTTATTCTTTCTGTAGTATCAATACTTGAAAGACTCACGTTGTACCAAATTACGTATTTTAATTGATTGCTTCTGTTAAAAAAGCAAAACCACAAATCTACAAGTAGGTCACTGTATAGGGAATAAATGGGTTTATATATTCTGTGAATGTACATACACACATATATTTTATATATACATTTATTTATTTACTTGTAAACTGTCTTTTTTATGAATCCCTGTTTATATATGAAGCTGTCAATATTCCCTGTAATCTTTAATTGTAAAAATGTCATTTTTAATGCATTTCTATGACATAAGTATTATCTAGCAACATAAATTAATCCATTTACTTTGTAACTGGCAACAAGTATGTATGATGTGGACAGAAGGTAAATAAAGCATTTATCTAATTCCCGGAGTGTTTTCTCTATTCAAGATAAATCTATTTCCTGTACATTAGTGAAATAGTAGGTTTCTAGATTCACACAGTCTTTTGCTTAGGTCATTCAAAAAAAAGGCCATTAAAATTTTACGCTGCGTTGAAGTCTTATGTATGTTGGATGTTAATTTTCTAATTTCACATTTCAGATACAGAGATATTCTAAATACAGCAGTGGATTAAAGGTCTGAAGCTTGAATGACCTTACCATATGATCATGAGGTGAGTGTAAGTAAACAGTTTAAAGCTTTTGTGCCACAGTTACCTCATCTTTAACAGGCATCTAAGACTGTTTCTATCACTATAAAGAAATCTTTATCCTTTGAGAGTACAGTTCATTCTACTTTAGGTACCTACAGTGAAAGTACACTAGAGCTTCAAAGACTTGTTCAATTTGTACTGTCTCAGATACTTCATAATATAATGTTTAGCTGTCAGTGTTTTCTTACTTCAGAAAAATTACTAGGATTGGATATATACTGTTCTAATTATCTTTTTTAAAATTCGTTTAGATTGTAATAATATATAACAGCTGCACAGCTGAGTGAATCTCTTCAAATTGTAAGCCTACAGAAATTCATCAGAATATCTTATAAGTAATTGACATCATCTTTAATTCTGCAGATGTTCTTACAAAATGTGTGCTATTCAAGCATCCTTATTGTCCTTGATACTGAGACATATATACATGCATATGAGACACATGCACACACATATATAAATATATATGTCCAAAAATGTTTCTAGGAAAAGAAATATGGCTTTAACCTCTTCAGATCTGGGGAACACTTCTTCTATGTGTATTAAAATGCAGATGTACTTGCTGTTTTAACTCTGTAATATGTGAAATGTGAATTCCTGAAAAATAATCAGATAAGATAAGGTAAATTTGGTGGCATCTCATGAGGAGAAGGCAAAAATATCATAAAATCATATTCCACTCCTAATTGTATCAATGGACAGTTTTGACTCCAAAAAGCATAGAAAAAAAATAGCCCACTTCCAGTGACATAAAGTCATGTTTTTAAGTTTTGAAGTTTTAATTTTAAAACTACAGAAAATACAGTAATGTATGCATTTGATTGTACAATAACATACATCTACTGCATTCATCGAAGTCAAATTAGCTCTAATTCCCAGCATTTATCTCTTTATTTAAATTTCATACAGTACTGAATGCACAACAGTTGAAGGACTGAATTTTTAATTTGGTATTTATCTTCTTCTAAATCTTACCCCCCACCTCCCACCATTTTTAAGACATGTAAAACACATGTAATTTCTGAGAGAATAGGACTACTCCTATGCACAAAATTACACATGGTGCCTGTGTTCGAGGCACAGGACTCTGGTTGGGAAACCTCCAAGAAAAAGAAAAGGTTCTACAGAACTGATAGTTGTGATTCAGCAGATGGCACTCTTCCCTCGAAGTGACTGAAATCAGTGCTGCCTCTGATACAAGGGACAATGTGCTTTTAGAGATTATTTATTTCACGTTACCCAGAAGAACCTGAATTTCTGTAAGCATTAAAGATCCCAGAGTACTTCTCTCTAAAGGCAGAGATATGCACATGATATCTTGGATGTGTTATGGGGCCAACTGCACTCTCTCTCCACAAACCTTTCTGAACTTCAAATGACTCTTACCTTCCTGATCTTAAAACTACTGTGTAGCCTTCCGGTTATCTCCAGGAGCTGGCTGCCAGAAATACCTATGTGCGTGCGTATATTATATGATCACACGTGCACGTGTCTGCATATGTGAACACAGTTTATCATTCTGAGCATTCTGAGGCTGGCAGCAAGGATGACTAAATCAGTAACATTACTCTATATTCTACAATTAAGCTTCCATTCACATCACAGAGAACTAGTTCAGATAAGAGTGCACTGTTAGTGTTACCAATTAGACTATTATGAAGACATCTGTACAATTTGTTCAAACTAGAAATATTTTCACAGATTTTTGTCAAGATGTGTGTGACATCCCTCCCAGGCTTGGGTCTGCTTTCATATGATCAACCATATAGATTCAAGAATCCCACAAAAACAGCCAATGCACTTGCACAGTCACCCATAGTAACTCATGCGATTCCATGTGTCCTGTCCTTCGTGTTTTGTTCCCCCCCCCCCCCCCAGTTAATCTCTTAATCACTTTAATGTTAGTTATTTACCTACTATAGTCTAAAATATGTTTAAATTACTGTATCACATTATGTTACCCTCAGACTGTAATACTCATTTAAATAAGGCAGACACTTAAATAGCCCACCATATTCCTGCCATTGTTCTATCAGATATAACTAAGTTTCAAAACCTGTTTCTTCCCAGACTGTTTAGGACACCACAGAAGTGATCTGTTGGATTATTTAGTAAACTGTCTTAAAAAACTGTTAAAAATCTTTTTTCTAGTATAAGTATATATAAGTATTAATAAGCTGAAATGAAATGGAAACAAGTTAATAAACATACATGACAGCAGAACAGTGTATGATTTCAGTAGGTTTTTGCAGGTTTCAGTAGTAAAAAAATGGATTTTTCTATGTTAGCGCTAAACAGGCAGTGAAGTTGTTAGAAAAGGAGCACTGCAAAGTGTAGCTGAATATAAAAAGTGCATGGATAGCAAAAGCTTGAAAACCTACAGTTGCCATATAATTAATTGGGATAATTATTATGAGTAAACAAAAAATGTTATAATTTCCATGCCCATATAAGTCAATTTCTGTCTCTTTCTTGACCTGGCTGGTTTCTGTTTAAACGTGTTATTCAAAGAAATTATTTTCTTGTGTTTGATTGTTAGGGCATTAACATTATTTTGCTTTTATTTACATTAATTTTGGGATGTAACTCTTGTTTCTTTGATGTTACTGTTAATTACACCACTAGAGAATTCAGACTTCCAGTGTCTTTCACTACGTACAACATTTAGAATAGTACTCATAGTCATTGCAGAGTAAGGAATACTAGTAATAAAATAGAAGATTTTATTTGCTATGTTGAATTCGTAGATGGAGACCCTAAACAAGCTCAAGCCTCATTATGCTAGGTGTATAAAAACAACATGACAAAAGATCCTTTCTTCAAAGGATTTATAAAGCATCGTTATCAACATAAAGAACTACAAGAAAAATTCACCACTGGCATAAACATGCAAAATTCCATTGAAGTTTATCCTTTAATACTCCTTTATATTAGAGGTGAGTGCGGCTTTTCATTTCTGTTTTAAAGATGCTATAGCACATCCCCACTGGAAGAAAAAAAAAAAATCACTGAAGCTATATTCCTTCTGTTCCCCCAGTAAAAAATGCTAAGGGCATATTTTCTATTCAGTCTGCTCAGCAGACTAGCTCAAATGCTTTTAAAAAATTATTATAATTATAGGAAATATTGCATACAACTTCTGCTGTGTGGTTTTGTTCTTGTTAATGACAAAATGCTAATCTGCTTATATGTAATTTCTATACAAACAACACAGTATTTATTACAAAACCAGTGTTATCTCTGATATTACTAAACAAAGAGAGACATCTCCCTGAAATCTTAGTATTTGCTTTAAATGTTTAACAAATGAGCCATTCAGTACTCACTATCTCCTTGTTTCTATACAGAGTACAGGAAGAGTATGAGGGTGTCACCTAGTGGATTGTTCGGACTGCCTAGAAGAGAGGTAACAAGCAAAAACATCCAAATGGCATTGAATGAACTAACAAAATGAAAGAGAAAGGATTCTTTTTTCTTTATTTAATTACTCCAGGAATTGTGAAGGCTTCAACAGAACGTTATTGTTCTGTAATATCTGCCTTTGGGTTCCCATTCATGTCACAGAATCTACTGGCACTGAAAAGGGCTGTAAGAATGATGCATCCAAAATTTTGAACAGAAAATTACCTATGTTCCTGGCTCAGAGGAAAGGTTTAATATTACCATGGATGACCATTTTAAATGAGTTGCACAAAACTTTTGTTTAAGATTACAAATAAGTGGAAGAAATGATATACAGTGCCTGTAGGTTCCATCAATTATATTTTAAAAGAAGGAACTGTTCCATGGTTTTCAACAGGCCATCAAAAAAAGGTTTTTTACATGTATTAGTTTGAGATTGCTGTATGCATTTATAATTCATGAATAGTTAAGGTTAACCTTAGCAATCTGGAGATGAAAAGGATTACATAAACTATCCATCTTATTTCTTTGATTGAATTACTGCACATATTTAAAGCAGACGCCACTTAAGAACTGAATACCTGCAGTGAATTAACTCAGTCAAATGCAAAGCAGATACCCAAGCCAGCTTACCCAGTACAATTTCAATTGCATGTTGAAATTTAAAATAACCAGCATACAATTTATAATTGCATGATGAAAGCCTATCTGATCCCATATATTTAACCTCTTTTAATTAAAAAAATGCTTACTATAGTTTTAATATTACATTCTGCCCTTGAGTGGAGGAAGGGAAAAAAAGTAAGGATGGAACTACAAATGATAGAGACATCCTGTTTTATTGCCTAGAGCATACATTTTACTACACCCCCTGAAATTTTTCAATGTGTGCTGTGCGACCAGCATGGGAAGAGGAGAAAGGCTTTGCCCCATGATGGTATGCTTATTTGCTGGTGTCAGAAGTATGTACTACCTGTCAGCAGACACAGTATGCTACTGGAAGCAGCAGCAAAAATCTTACACTAGCAGCGCACTTTGCTGGCCTTGCTGTTGGTACTCTGCTTGAAGTGGTAATATGTCTGTTTTAATGAACAAGTGGAACTGCCTTCCTCTGTGTATAACGGCTAGCCCAGTCTTAGCCTGTTCTGTATATACAGAATACATACAGACAATCTAAAATTCCTTGCAAAGTACCCTAGGTGAAAAGGTATAAAGACCTCAGCAAGCCTTATCCATATTAAAAGCTCTCAAAACCACACTTCAAGAGAACTGTGAACATGTATATTACTTAGTTTAATTACCAAACCAAAAATGTTTATAAATATATTTCAAGCGTTTGAGTAAAACCAAACTACCCCTACTTTTTGAGACAGGAGATAAAGGAAAAAAAGGAAAAAAGATTAGTTAAATCCCTCAACCTCAAAACAGAGAACAGAGTTCTGTTGATCAGAAGCATCTTATTCTGCTAGATATTAAATGTTTTCTGGCCCTTAGAAGCATTTCTCTCCTCTTTGGAGAGGAGTTATTTTGGGGTTTTCTTTTTACTTTTTTTTTTTTTTTTCCCTCAAAACTGTTGGTCTAGGTCCTAATGGATTCTGGTGAGAAGTGTCCAGGTGATGTATATTGTGAAGTTCAGTAGTAGACATTGATAAAGTACAAAATCTGCAAGGCAAGTAGGGATTGCTGCTGAGGGGAGAGGATGCTGTCGATGAGTCTTGTATACCCATTCATACAGCAGGCTATTTTATTTTAAAATAGTTCTTTCCAGCTTTGTGCAAGAAACAGCAGTACCAGGCTCCCATATTGCATACATCTCCTTTCTCACAGAAGGTCAGGCTGCCTTCAGAATTAAAAAAAAACAACCAAAAAACACAAAAAAACCCATCACCAAAAAAACAAACTAGAGGGAAGGCCTTGGGCCCCAGCTAAATATTTCAGTAAAAAGAAAACTGGTCTTGCATGTGTTCTCCTTAAAACCTCCCAAAGGACAAATCTGTCAGGGTATGTCTACATAGTTAGGAGCATCCAGGAACACAACTGTTCCTCCCACTCTCTGAGACGGCCTGACACGAGCCAGCTCCAATCCAGAAGCTGAGTAAATATGCTATCATAGTGCCAAGCCTGAGCTAACACGGGTTGTGTCTCAACAGGCCTTATTAGCTCAGGCTCATTACTATAATAACATGGCTATATGGCTGCTGCACTGCAGCTGGCTCTGTGTGCCTGGCTTGCTGTGTGCGAGGAGCAGGCTCTTAAGTATCTGCTCCTCACTGTGTAGACATGCCGTCAGTGTGTTCCTCCTCTTCTTCCCGGAGGTTTTGTCATTTACTTTAAAGCCAGCAGCTGCTCCTCTCAAAAAACTGTACTGGCATAAAAGGAGAACATTTAAGAAATAGTATGTTTGTGAAAGGTTGTGGAGTGCTGACTGCCTCTAGCAGGTCAGAGGATCACTTCTGTTACACTGTAATGGCATTTTCCCAAGTAGAAAGCACGACGTTAAGCAAGAATCACGTTGGTGTACAACTTCCAGTTTCCTCTCCTATTGCCTCTTACCAGAGGAGATGCAGGAGTAAATTACACACTGAGCACTAGAGGAGGCCTAAAAAAATGCAGCAATCTGCTTTCAAATAAAAAGTGTAAAACTCACCCTTCTCTTTTACGTAAATGGACATGTTTTGTATTTCTCCAGTTGTTACTGAGTAGACACAATTTATCTGCATTTACCCTCAACTATACTGCTGGACAAGCATCCTACTTTTAGCTGGAGGGCACAGTCAGAGCTGCATGGATTCAGCCAACCTCAAAGAATGCAACAAGAACAGAAAAATTGTTCTTTAAATCTTAGTGCTGGAAGGAGACAGCACCAGCATGGTAGTTCAGATGGTAATATCAGACTAAATAAATACTCAGACCAAAGAAAGTCTCAGGCGAAGTTCTTAGAGACCACAATAGGGGAGGATATTACCTGGGATCTACCCCTTCCACATATGATCTCTGTAGTTGCAATGCTTAGGTGGGTAAGTAGAAGAGCAGCAGCAAGACACAAACATTATGTGCCAAAAACCTAATTCTAAACCTACACCTACACACACACATGCAGAAAAGTATTCCCAATCATTGTGCATTATTTATTTAAGAAATTATTTTTTGTTTTAGCTTTAACTGACTTTTTAAAACGTTGCTTCCTAATGATGGAGCTGGGAAACTGTCGCTTTTCTGTATTCAGAACTAATAGTCTCACATAGAGAAAACCACCTCAGGCCAGGGGAGATTGCCTTGGCATTGAGAGGGTTTGCAATATTGAAACTTTGCATATTGCCATGAAAATGTGGCACTACCAAGGGACCTCTTCTTAACTGGAAGGGGAAACTATTCATCTGAGTAAAAGTTGGAGAGATTTTGTTCAAATATATTCAGTTGGTTCTCTTTACAAAAAACTTTATTTTTAATTGTAAAATTTTAAATTTCCTTCCCAACTTTTAAGAGAATATACATGCGTACTTTTTGCAACACATTTTGGTATGCAATACTACTTGTGTTGCAACATTTGCATTTTGATTTAAAGAAGCAAATGAGGTTTTAAAAACCTGATTTTTTATGATTATAATGGGGAAATCCTCTGAGCCAGTTCAATGTGATTATTAAAGAGTTGACATGTCTTTCAGTAAAGTCCTTATCAAACCTCCAATGTGGTTTGTCTGTTCTTATCCGGATTGTTTTCAAAAAGTAAGTTTTTAGTGAACTATGCTGTAATGCCCTCTGCTGGTATTAAGCTGGTAAAAGCACTTTAGATTTCCATTTTAGGTGATTTAAAGAGGTATAAAAATGGTTTAAAGACTGAGGGCTCAAACCACTATGAACTTCAACCAGCACTCTAGGTTGGTGAGACTCTGTAAGAGGCTTTTAAGTAAAACCAGCCAAATTGATCTTAAACATTACCAAATTTGATATAAACTTTTTACAAAGTTGTCAAGACCTTTCAGGGTTTCTCAAGAAAGAACATTTGCTAAATTCTCAAAATTCTATGAAAAAGTCCAGGGCTAAAGGAAGAAACTATTAAGAGCATCAGCTGATGTCCATTTAACTTCAAAAAGTTAATTCTGGATTAGCAAATCAAGACTGAAAATCTTATCAGAATGGGCATGTTAGATTTCAGTATTTCAAATGGAATTTCAAAGCTCTTGGCTTACATTTTACCCAGCCAACACATGATAATAACCATAGACTGAAGCCACTGTTCAAGCAAGGAACTGAATATATGCACTAGAAATTACATGAGACTCTTGGTCAATATTTGGAATAGCCTTTAAGAAAACAGGAGTAACAATTTAGACGGTTAAGTATACATGTACTGAAGAATCCTGCTTCAATACTTTTATGGCATGAATACATGGAAAGAAGGAAATACTGAAAATCAGCTTAAGTTTTTTCCTTCCCAACTTGCTACTGTCTTACAGAAAGCTTAGTGAGATGCCACCCATTCCCAAGGAGTTAATTCTTTCCGTGAATAAATATCAAACACACAAACATCTTCTGTGCACCAAGATTAATCAAGTAATGGTTTTTAAAGTGCCATATAATTTGAAGTATGTATTTTATAGTGGCTTCGTTAAAATTGCATTCATTAGATAGGGTACTGATAAAAATAAGGTCTAGGATGTTCTTGTTTTTGTCTTTCAGTTCTCTCTGAGCACAGAGTAAAAATTATAAACCTGGCCCAAATTTGGCATCTTGGAAACATGAGTGAGAGTTTCAAAAGTGCTTTGCAGAGGGGGATGTTCAACTGCCATGGAAAGAACTCCCCTCGGTATTCTTGAAAATCCCACCCTTAAACCTTTATTAAGAATCCCTTGAAAGAGATTTTTGCTTGAAGCCATAAATCTTCCCATCAGATATGCAGGGCAAATCACCAATTAACAGGAGACATGAAGGGTTTTCTTGATTACAGTTTGGACATGCATTTCTCCGGAGAGCTGCTTTTGTTCAAAACCAGCCTGTCTCCTCCATGTTTGAGCACACAGTATGTTTCACAATCGAAA
Source organism: Mycteria americana (assembly GCF_035582795.1). Lineage (NCBI taxonomy): Eukaryota > Metazoa > Chordata > Aves > Ciconiiformes > Ciconiidae > Mycteria > Mycteria americana. The sequence continues at coordinate 109,547,565 of NC_134365.1, read as the reverse complement.
ACCAGACAATTTTAGTGCAACAGAAATATGGGTTTGAGTAGTCTAAAATGTTTTCATGAGACACATTGTCATACAATAGGTGACATATTATTGCTTTGACACAACATCGTTTCAGATGGCAATAACATTCTACTTCTGTGTGACACAATGGCATTGGATCCAAATGATGAATACATGTAGATGCAGTAATAAACGCGTTAAAGGCAAACATTAGCACTCAAGACTATTGTGTAGATTTAGGCTAATCCTTAGAGGATTTTAGGTTCTTGGATCTGCTGTGTCCTAAGCTGGCAGTAGCTTGAGGTGACAACCCACTGCCTGAGAGCAGGTGTGGGAGGCATGCCTGCCACTTTTCAGATATGTATGAAAAGCTGGAGTCCATCTGTTTTCTTCCCCAACATTTTAATGATTTGCCATATCACTGATTATCCATGTCATTTAGCAACAGGGAAGACAACAGTGGAAACAAATTTTAAATAGCATAATGGAGTTCTCTTTGAAATCTGCTTTGCTCCGATGTGGATTGCGGTTGTTTTTATTTTGTTTGTTTGGGTTTAGGTTTTCAACTGAATATATTAAGTACAGGAAACAGTTTTATCAGTGATCAGAGTTCCTGTCAGTGAAATAATGTGATGCCTAGCCTTTGTGAAATTTGCTTTATTGCTTTTCTGGAAGACATTGCCCAATGTAGTCTAACCAAAGTAACATTCTTGAATTGCCTCTTATCTCTACTCTTCTCTATTAAACAATGTTTTACAGGTAATGTTAGTCCCAATTATATGTAAACATTCCTTACTAAAGTGGTTAGTATTGTGTCCAGTGGCTAAAAGAAGACACCTTGAAGAAACAACATATTCTTTTATTACCCACTGGATTCAGGATAACCTATTGATTTGGCATTGATTTCTCACTTGAATAGTGGAGAGCCTGAAATAAGCACACAGTGAAAAACCCATCTTACAGAGGGGAGAGGACTTCTTTCTAGAATCTTGGTACACAAACATACACAGATTGTTGCGGTGTTTTAACAATGTAATTAAAGTATAGCAATCATGTAATAGCCTCACCCAAATGCTCCCATGCTTGCCATGACACTTTACGGAGAGCATAGGTCTCAGTTCTGAAAAATAGCTGTCTTGGTAAAGAGTAAACTTAGGCTGTTCCAGGGATGGCAGCCATTTCCGTGGCACAGCAATCTTCCCTGCGTGTCACAGTCAAGCACACACTAACAGCAACAGGCAGAAAGGAAAACCGAAAGGCCTTGTCTCTTCAACGCTCTATTGCTGCACAGGTGACAATCCCTCGAGTCTGACTGAGATTCCATAACCATAAAGTTGGGTCCAGGTCCATATACAAAATAGCAACAAAATACTTATGTTCTGTCCACTCATTCTTCAAACATTTGCAGTCTAAACCACTGCCACGTCCAAATAAGAGCACAACAATTCTACCTCATGAGGCTTGAGGTCATGACTTCTGGAGTAACATGAAAGTCTTATTCCTGTCATATCCTGGAAAAACTAGGAACATTGTCTTTGTACCCACAGAAAAAAAATAAAAACAGATAAATAGCTTTTTGGGTGCATTTATGCCAAACTGTTAACAAGTTTAATAAGACATATGAAATAGATCTCTATTTTTGAAATCAGATACTAGCTTCTGGAACCGATATTTACAAACATATTATTATTATTATTATTATTATTATTATTATTATTATTATTATTACTACTAGTACTACTATTATTATTATTATTATTATTATTATTACAAACAACCTATAATAACATGGTACTGAAAAGTCAGGGGAAGAAGTGGAATCTTCCTTTCTTGATCCCTGCAAATTAAGATAAGGTGCTTTTCTGGAAGCGTTAAGCAAATACAAGTGTGTCTTATGGAGCCCAGTACAGGGGTTAAATGGGTGAAATTTAAAGGGCTTTTATAAGATTATACTTGTTAATCAAGTGGTCTTTTCTATCTTAAATGCTACAAATCATGCAACGGATACTACACAATGTATTATCTAGGAGACAAACATCAGTATTTTTAAGATTTTATATACTACAACTAATTTAAAAGGTTTTATTTGTGTCTGCAACTATAACCATGCCACAGCTTGCAAAAGATTCTTTTCTATTCTATTGGCAAAAATGAACATAGATCCAAAACATGATAGTCTATACCCACAAAATGGGAATGAGTTACTGCTTTCACACCTCTTCAGTTTGTGGTTTATAGACTACAACACAAGTTGATTATGCTCATGTTCCTAATTATAAAAGTTAAGGGAATTTTAATATCTTTCAATGAAGTTATGTCTTCAGTTGATTACAAGTGAGATTGGAAAACAGATCCTTTAATGAAATATGTGACACAGTTGTACTAAATACAATCACACACATTGCTCAGCAAAGCCGCCAATAAAGTGAAACAAATACAACTCCTCAAATGTTTCCATGAAATAAGTAATTAAAGGTTTTCTAGTATGCAGCTTCATGGAGTACAAAGAATAAATCACATAAAATAAAGGCAAGACACTAACAACCCAATTTCATGCAGAATTCCAACTCCTGAAAGGTTTGAAGCCTCAGGCACTTAGAATTTACTGTTCTCATTCAGAGAAATGATTTGCAGACCTAAATGAATATTTTAGGTTTTTTTTCTTTGAGTCAAATGATCCATCTGTTTACTAAAACAATTCACTGCAAAGCCAAAGAGGTCATTTCAGGGTAAAACCTCCATCTTAGCAAAGGGTAAACCAAACAGGGTGTCAAGTTGAGCTATTTGAAGTATAAAGTGACATCAGATAATGTTTGATGATGGTCAGATTGTATGATCTTTCTGCTGCAGCATTTTTAAGACTGGGATACAAAGAATCATTTGCTTGGAACATGTAACATTAACAAAGGTTTATATTTCTACATCATTATCCTAGTTTTACGCTGTCAAGTGGTGTTGATAACAAACTTTATATGTAAAAATGCAAACTTTGCAACTTACTAAACAACTTACAGCCACACCATCAGACAAAGAAACATTTGTCAGTAGGCTATGAATTTGTAAGTTAAATCAAGGCAGTAGGCATATGCCAGAGAATGTTTCTCATCTTCTCCCATTTTAGGATGAGCGATTCCATTTATTTCAAATGGCTAATTTGCAGTAAAGTTGGAATGCTTTGATGTGGGACGTGGTGGCAGGGGAAAAAGAGTAAAACCAGGATAGAGTATGGTCTTGCGGAATCAGCACATTGAGTAGGAAAATGTTTATCTGAAATGAAACTATACCATATCACCTAAATTTAACATTACCAAAAATTTCAGTGGTGTTAGGTTTACAATACAACTTCTACTTAAATCAAGGGAAAACTCCCTTTAATGGATTATATTCTCAAAATTAGAATCTATTTTTGCTTCGTAAAATAGAGAAATAATAGAGAAGTTGCTATGATTCTTAAAATGCCATCACTGTTCCCAAGAATTAGCAGAATATATAGAGAATAAGAGCTGTTCTCAGGTAGGTTATTCCCCCCACTTGTTTTTTTTTCCTGTTCTATGCATTGGAAACAGGCAGGTGGAAATGCTGTACTAGTGACTCTGCGGATACTACAGAGTCTAGCGGAGGAAACTGACTTAAGCAAAAAAACTGTATTGACAGTATTGTGTAATACTCGTCCACTCGCAGCCTTATCTGGTGGGTGAAAGTACAGCACTGGTCCCAGCCAGAGTTTATTGATGTATTTGCAACATCACATATGGGGTACAGCTCTGTGGAGCCCAGGGTTTAAAAAAGAGCCCGTTCTGTTGAACCCACATTTCCTTCCCTTGAACATAAATATCAGTCATTACCTCCATCAGAAAATTCCAAGATCATTAGTTTTACTCATATGTTTTTCAAAAGTTTTTCTTAAAGCCAAAGTGGAAATTTGTAGAGCATTTTCTTTTTTTCCCTAATGACTTCTGCATACCTGACCTGGAATAGTGTTTCACAGAAGGTCAGCTGTCTAAAAGCTAGTTCTGTCTCTATTCCATCTACAGCCAACACAGAAATGGGCAATCCAGAGGCTTTCTAATGGATGGATCTTAACACCTATCTTAGAACTGATGAATCATCTTCTGGAAGTGCCCGTTTCTGCGCTCTTACTGCAGAGGCATGCATGATTGGCTTAGACTTGGCCTAACGACTTTTCTTACATCTGACAAGATAAATCCAACCTTTACGTGTAATACTAGAGGTCCTCTTGAGTGAAGGACCTTGTTCTACTTGGAAAAGATGTTCAAACAAAGGCATCTTCAGTATCTAGCTTTAGATTTATTTAACACAGGTCTTTCAGTTAGGAGTCTCTGCTGTAGACAAAGTCTGTGAAGAAGTAGTGAAACTTCTAAGAGCTCTGAATCTGAGTGGTTTGGCTAAATCATGAGTCATCTGATTGAATCATCTGAATCAAGCAGTTTCCTTGATTATTTTTGCAGAAAATTCTAAATCAGCTGTTTGCATACATAAATTAATTAAAAACTGAAGTGCCTATAAGAAAGGGGTAGACTAATGACTCTGCAGTTTCTTTTAACACCATTACATTTCTCCTACTATTATGCAAGGACAAACAGACAAACACAACTATATTTCCCTGGCCAGCAGTTTTGCAGTACAAGAGGAAATTGCTCAAGCTGTAGTAAAGGTCTTCTATTGAGTCTTACATGTACACAATGTGTGTGCTTCTCTCTTTGTCCCCTTTGTCATTTACCCTTTCTTGTATTTCAGAAAGAAACCATAATGAACTCTCTGTGCAATTTAGATCTTGTCCTAATGTCTGTATTAGAGGTCTTGACTCCCTTTGAACCTTTGAACAAAATGCTTGATTAAACTTTCTTTAAGGTGGCTGGCTCCTTGATGTTGAATATCATAACAGTCTATCAACAGAAATAATCTTTTCATGTTTTTCTATAAACCTGCATCACTTCTTGGCTTATAGAATTATATTGTCAATGTGCAAAAGTTGCATCAACAGTCTAATAAAGCAAACAGGGCACATGATGGTACTATTCATTCTTCCTGTAAAACTTTCTGGGATGACTTTTTACTTCCATGAACCTGGAATTGCAGGAGATCCTTTATCAGGGGCAATGTTGCTTCTTCTTGTGCCCCATTGTGGAAGACGCATTTTCCTTTGAAATTTGTGAAGATGACAGAGAAATTGTAGTGACTCTATGTAAAATATCAGCATCAAAATCAAGTCTTAGTCTCCAAACATGCTACACATAGACATTAAGCAGGTGAAGAAAATAATAATAAATCTGGCTATTCTCAATGGAAACCAGAAGACTTTCCTGAGTTCTGCCATGTTCTGTACAGTACTTATGAAGTGTGATGATGATGACAAAAACTTGCCTCTTGCTTTACTCTGTTTTCACATCTCTTTTGAGTTTTAACACCCAAGCAAATGTTTAAACCTTACTGCTTGTTTTCAAAGCTATAGATAAATTCTTCCAACGCTCATTATATAAATGGTGAAAATGCTGTTATGAAAACATGTGTTGCTGTCTTTCTGTTTCTTCTTTCAAATCCATTCTTTTATACACTTCTTTTATACTACTTTTGAGATTATTAGACACACAGGTTAGAGGTAAAATACTGATGTTACATAGATTAAACTCATAAGAAAACAGATGCCATCTTTAAAATGATTTAAAGAGTACAGGTGCTTTATATTAATCAAATTCTTTTTTGCTTTGAGTATAACTGTGTCAACTAAGGTGCTTATCTGTTCATGTTCTATTCAGATAAATTACTGCTAATCATGTTTGAGGGCATGTTTAAGAGGTTTTAGACTGGTTATAGATATTATACCATTTCAAAACTATCATAAATACTATCTCTTAACTGCTATAGTGCATCTGGATAACATTTAACCTGATTCATAATCATTGCCACCTACTGTGCTACAGTAACCAAGCATGAAAGCATGTTGTTCTTAGTCTGTGCAGACTACACTCGAACTATACAGTAAATATTTCTGAGCCTTACCTGTTTGACTATCACTGTACACTCACATATTACAACTTTTAAGAATTTATTGCAAGATTGTAGCCCGTGCTATCTATTCAGACTTATTCCACTTTCTTATGGGAGTTGGCTGTTACAAGGAGAGGCAGAAGAACCAAAGGTATTATTTTCATTACTCATTGGTAAAGATAGTTTTAAACTGGGAGACGACAACAGGAACCAAATTGATTCAGATAAAATCGAACCTTTTTTGACTCAAAACGTAGAGGTTCAGGTGAGGTACACTTCCAGTGAGTTGTAAGCCTGTTATTTTTCATTATCACCAACAAAATTAATGTCAGAATAGAAAGATAATCAGGTTGAGACTACTAAAAACCTTTGCAAGTGGCAAAGGACACATTGGAAAAGATAAGGTGTGACTTGGCTGATGTTGCAAGGTGTAGCAATACAAAGCGCTCACTGAGAGAAGGGAGGAGGAGTGGGCCAAAGGCATCAGAAAACTTGGCCATGAATTTCACATGATGATATTATGCTACCAGAAGGAGATAAGGGGAAAAGTGAGGGAGGGGAAATGCGGGAAGTAATACTGAAGACAGATTGGGGGGAATATATTGAAGGAAACCAGGGAACAGGCAGATGCAGAAGCTGAGAAAAAGTGACAGCAATGCTCTAATGAGAAGTGGAAAGGATTAGAATAGCTTCAGCAAGTCTAGTAGCATAGCGATAACCCTGAGAAACCTAATGACATTTGGGAACTTAAACAAGGCCTCATATCTAGTCTGGATGCTATCAAGGTAAATGAAAATCTTTAGCAACAGCACTAGTAGTGTTCTTATTCCAGTGTTATGACAGTTACTCGCTGTTCATCAAAAGACTGCACTGTTGAGAAGAGGACTGGGTTATGCATTAAATATCTGAATAGAAAAAAAAATCGTCCTCTGAGCATACAGGAGTTCCTATCCCTTTCTGAAGAATACTCCCCTCCTTATTTTCTTTGACAGGAGTCAAAATGTTCAGTGTTTGACAAGGACTGGGCCTTAAGAATAGTCTCCAATCATCGCTGTCTTTATATTTTCCTCTCTACTGCCTATCTCTTAAAATATGATTTCCCAAACCCAGTGCCAGCCACCACTCTTCTTCAATCAAATTCTTCCTAGAGACTCACAAGTGTCACATCAACCAATCCAGCACCTCATTATAAAACAGGGGGTGAAACACTGGGAAAAGAAAGCAAACAGAAAAGAAAAATGTAAATAGCAAGCATCACTTCTTGGTTACCAGGTGCCTCTTATCTTATCTCTCTCTGTCTCTCAGGCTGTAAATTCTTTAGGGATAAGGGCTGTCTTAACAAGTGCTTTGTAGAGTGTTTATCACAGCATCATGCATGTGTTCTAGCACAGTGACAAATAAGTCATGGAGCTACTTTTCAGCCATTGTATGTTAGCTTATGCAATACTACTTTGGGATTAATATATGCCACATGATTTGTGTTTGGCAATAGCAAAACAAAAATCAAGATATTTGGATTTCATTGTCACCCTTCTAGGACAAAACCCTGGAAATTAGTGCCAAACCTAACCTCTAATCGGACTGCAACACGAGGAGATGCATGAGTAAAATGAGTATTTAATTTGTTCACTCTCTGTTTCTTTATGCTGAGATTTGCTGCTGCTTTGTTGAATTTCAACATGCTGGTCAGATTACATGAAACTTGGCAAACTGACCTGTCTTTATACCAAATTGCAAAACAGATTTCTAAAAACTGTCCTGAAGTCAGGGCTGGCCATAGATCCCTACATCCTGAGCCATACTATTCACCTTTTAGCCAATACCAGACATCCAAAATGTGTACTTTTGTATATCTCCATCCAATTTCTGTTTGGCTGTATTCCTGCATAATCTTTTCACTTTAAGTGTGCTGATTTCACTTGATGGCAATGTAATTTAATCCCAAATTCATAGCATATTGGCTGTTTTTAACCCAGCCCTTTCAAAGATTTTCCCTTGAAGCAGAGGCGTGGGAGTGAGCACTTTCTTTGCACTGCCTGTAGCATAAGTTTGCATTTTTCCCTCCACCTAACAAGAGGTGATGCTAAAAGAGGTATCAGTCATTTTTGTCTCTTCTGGTACACTGATCTTTCATACTTTCTATTCATATTCCAAAATTACAGTGGTAATACTTCTCATTTACTTCATTCTTTTCTGCAGGTTCCTAATCTGCTTTTCTAATAGTCTCAGTGAAGCAGGTAGGTTGCAAAAATAGAAAGATTTTTGCCCAGTGGCTTAATACATTGTGTCAGACAGTAGAAAAAGAATAGCTTGAGGGCTGGGATTAGACCTAAGAGATCACAGTTTACCTTCTTAAACTCCAATCAAATTTTACATCATCATCTACATATATAAAGTTGAATTGCAATTTGCATACAAGCCTAATAGTCCACTTACAAAACTACATGTTTAATACATGTTTCATTCCTTCAGGTAAACCAAGGCATGTTCATATTAGGACCACATGACAACACGTTATATGGCTTATATTCCAACAAGGAACAAGAGCAACATTTCACATTTGAGCTAACAAGACACAGGAGAGCTGTTCAACAACTCTCAGCCTCTTATTTCTTGTGTATATGCACTGTGGTCGTCACGGACTTAATAGTAGCTAATATTAGGAACAGAGCTAAACCCAAAGTTTCAGTTAGCTAACAAGCAATGCCCCTCTTGTCACTCTCCTTCCTTGTAAAAGAAATGGGTGTGCAATTGCATAAGTTCTCTCCACTTTCATGTGGAACAGAATTGCACTCACTCGTTATTTGTACCACCATTTTGTGGCGAGTCCTGGAAAGAAAACATACACCCTTTTATTAGTGCTAGAACATGTCAATACACTTTAAAGTAAAGTGATAAAAAGCAGCAGAGAATTTGGGGCTACATATATGTTGCTTCCTAAACCTCAGGTTTTAGAGTATTAGCTCTTCTAAAGCTACTTTAAATGAAAAGTGCCACTGCTAAGCAGAACTGCTAAGTCCTACTGCTAGTCAAAAATAGGAGGTCTGAAATTATCGATTACTTAAAAGAACTGCTTTGGCACCAGCTGTAGGCTACTGAGAAATAGTGCAAATGCAACAAATGGCTTATTTTGTTAGAGTTTGGTTGGAGTTATTTTCTTAGATGCTGCGTATGAAAGATATAGGCAGCTGTAAGGAGGGAGCTGAGATTACCTCTCATCTGGTGTGGGGGAACCCAGCCAGGGAGTTAGTGTGGGGTGAAACAGGCTCTCCACTCAGGTTTTCTCCAGTAAGTGCCACGGGAAGTAAGGACTCACTAGAACGTACGTTTTGCTGTACATCCCCAGTGCGGAAGGGGTAAAGCAAAGGTAACGCTTATTTAACGAGGATCCATGCCTATGAATAATATTTTCAGCCTCTGACTGAATTCCAAGTCTCCAAGTACGTGACAGAAATATATCCGTTTACTACAAGATGAAACATTACACCTAACCTATAATCACTGGAAGGCTTATTTTTTAAAACTCTCCATTCAGTATTGAAATAAAGACTTTTTTCCCTTTAAAATGAAAGAAGAGTAAAGACATCATGCTGAGGAAATTATGCAAATTAAACAGCGTCCATACAAACCAATTAGTTTCAAGATCAGAGGTGACATTTTCTAACTAATACCAGTTTAAGCTTTTATTTATGAGCCTATAAATAAATATACCCTCACAGGAACACGTATGAAAGAAGACAGAGTATCTAAAGAAGAGGACCATGTTAATTTTCCATACCACTAATATATTATATTAATAAACAATAACCTCTGAAGAACAGTTTATTTGTAAATTACAGAATTCCTACTATTGTCCTGTAGTCATGAGTTTACACAGGATTTACAGACTAAAAATTTGCTAAGACCATGGGCATAATGGTTAGATGCCTGGGGAGTCTTATAACAGACCCTTTGATTCAGAAAATACTAGAGCAAGCATTCATTTGATGGTTTTCCTTGTGTCCACAATAACACCACCTGCCTTAAAATAGCGGCTTTGAGTCAGCTCTCCCCCAGAGCAGACAGTCGGCTAGTGCTCTCCAGTGCATTGCATACTCTTAATAGTGATGTACTATTTTTTCCCAAATTCCACAGCATCTATTCATTTGGGAATCTGCGGCAAGCTGGACCGAGGCCAGAGAGTAGTTGCCCTGCTCTGACTGCTTCTGGCAGAATCGCCATCCACAAACCTGCTGCTCCTAGCAGAATTTACTAGAGGTGCGTGGAAATTGTACTCGTGGCTTCATAAGGAACTTTGCAACTCTGTTTTTTTTTTTTCCTATTCAGGAACAAAGTAAAAAGAATATACAAAGCCTGAAGCATTTGGTTGCCGAAGAGGACATTCTCTAATTTTGTCTTTACTACTGAAATACATAATAAGTTCTATGACAAGTGTTTAAAAAAGGAAAATTTAAATGTCTCACTCAATCCTTATCTTATTAAAACACTTTACTTTTTATTTTCTCTTTTTAACTGTTTTTTTCATTCATCTGAAATGTTTTGATTTTGATAAATCACCATTTCAGAGGAAAAATTGTTTTGCTAAACATTAACTCCTGTTTCCCACATTAACTTTCCTGCAAAGGAATTGCATTTTAAGTTTGCTTTTGCACCAGCTATCCCTATTGGAAGGCTGTGCCAGAATTTTACTACTCTGATGCGTAGATGCCTTTTTCTAATTTATAAGTGTATTTATAGCCACTTTATGCCTTTTTAGCATTATGTCAACATCATCTTTATGTTTGATTGTTACCTTCTCTTTCCCTGATGAATATCTCCTGATGAATGCTTTTGGGAGCAAACCTTCTCCCTCAACTTTGTTTCTGCATCACTGTTTACCAGTTGTCATTTTGTGATTGATGTGTACACTCAGGTGTTTTTCCTTTATCATTTCACAATCATGAATTCTCAAATTTGTGGTAGATAATCTAAGTCCCCTGGTTTATGACCTTGTTCTTCACACACTCAGTCCCACTTCAGTTTTGCTAGTCCTACAGCTTTCCCTAAATGATGTGAATACAGCTTTCCCTAAATGATGTTCTGATATTCTTCTGTATTTATGATATCTCCAAATCTTACCATACATCATGTTCTCATACATGGATAGTTAGGAAAACTAGTAATCGAGGGCAGAGCAAAGACAAATATTTGAAAGATTCCACTGTAACTTTACTTCAGCTTCAATGTTTCTATAGTTCTGCCTTCAGCATCACCTTTTAAGTTGCTTACTCAATTTACTGATCTTATACTAGTTTCAATCTTCTGCAGTGTACTTTAGTTTTTGCTTATGTAGAATAGAAAAAATACATACCCAAGTCCAGGTATATCGGATATCTGCTTTTCTCTCATCTCAAGGAATCAGTTATCAAAGAAAAATATGAGATCTCATCATTTTTCTCCATAGTCATCAAGTATAGACAATCTTTCCTTTTTTCCCTTCCCTTTCTCAGTCATAAATATGAATTTCATTTAACACCACTGTGACCGCAGTGTTTTTCACAGTAAAAATCAATGTGCCTGTCAACACACAGTCTTTTTCCATCCACCACACTCTAAACACAAACCATACAAAAACACAGTTTCTCTCCAGTTTAGACCTAATACTACCAGTGCAGAGCTGTGACCACGTCAGGCAAGCGTGGGTAACTGAAGAGCAGGACATCTCACACCTTGGGTTTTTAACATTGACTTCCAGCTTCCTACCAAACCTTTCCATGCTGTCCCTGGTCTTCTACCACCATCTCCTTTCTACTGTATTTTCTACCTTCCTCAGAGAACCCCAAGCTAATGTCCATTCCCTCCTGCTCCATCAGCACTTCTGCTGGACACCTCTGCTCACAGGAACATGCGCCGCACTTTCTGGATTTCTCTACCTTGGCTCCTCTTTCTGTACCCTCAGCTACTGGTGGAGCTCCTCAGATGGGCTGAGGGGCAAACAGGAAAGCAGTTGTGGGAAGGGGGAAGCTCGTGCCCCTTGCCAGAACTTAGTCTGCTTCTAAACATGCTTTTGCCTGGAATAAGCCTCTTCCATTTTCCAGGCATCAATGCTAACTTTCATAGAGTCTGGAAAGAAAATCTGGTAAGTCTGTTTGGAATATAAAACAAGCCGAAAATGAAATATAAGATTCAGCTGAAGTATTCTTTCCAAATTTGGTATTTCCTGGCAGGCTACTTCTCTCATACCAGGTCCTCTGTAAGTCTTCGGCCAAAAACAGCGTATCAAAAGGAATGGGCCTTAGCATCAGATTAGATCTTTTTAATATTCTTTATTCAAAATAACTAAAAATAATTTTGAAAAGTTTCAGCACGGAAGCAAATGGAAATAAACAGGGTAGATAATGAATCCTTCTCATGGCTGCTATAACTGGAACAGCAGCACCGATTTTTTTCCCCCCAACAGTTCATTTTTAATATCCCCCCAAAACTCTAGAAGTATTCCAAGGCACCTTGTGGTCTTTGTGACGGTAGCTTCTGTAGCACAGTGCAACAGTTAAAACTTCTGAAAAAGCCTGATCCTTTGGGAAATAAATAATCCATGTTTGCTTTCCCTGCCTGAATTTGTATTCTTGTGAAAGATGAGACTCCAAGAAAAATCCAAAGTAACCCCCCCACACACACACTAAACCACTGCCACTGGCGTCTGCTTAAGGACCGATAGAATAGGCCAATGATTTGGGGGGCATCACGTCCTTTAAAAAAGTTCCCACACTCAGATGGCTGTCAATGGTGGTGCCAGTGAACCGTTACGCAAAGTCCCCCAAACACTTTGTAAACTAGGATCCAGGAGGACAATAGCAAAGTTCAGTGCTGGAAAGAGATAGCCTACTGAATGCACAATGCCAAGCTTTGTCTGCGGGGGCTTCTGTCGAGGGAGAGGGCTACTTAATCTCCCCACTTGCCCTGGGGATTCTAACTGTTTTAATGTGTCCTTTTTGAGAGCCTGTGAACTGTAGAATATAGGCTGGTAACAACTTTCTTTAGGACTGCCTCAGCAGAACCAAAAGCTGCCAACACAGAATACCAGCACAGTGGTGCTAATGAGCACAAAGACGACCTTTAACTGTTTTTACAGCTACCATGGCTAGGGTTTCATGTCATTCCTTGGTGAAGGAACTAATTCTTTGGCTTGTTTTATATGAGCCTAGCTTCTATCACGCTGCAGAGGATGGCCTCTTCACCCATTTTTCTTTTTTTTTTCCTCTTTTTTGAATAATAATAAAGCCTGATGCATCTTTAATGAACTGTGGGGCTTTCAGGGCTTTTTTCCCCCTTCTTACTAGACGGTGTACATACACAGTGCATATGTACTGACTGAAACAAAGAAATATTAAAATTATTATTGATTTGTCTAAGGATGAGTAGCAAATGCAAATCAAAATCACTGACATATTTTTTAACATTCAGGGATAAACTCCTGAAGTCAGTAAAATTCCTGAAGTGAAAGTAGAATAAACGGATAATATTTACTTCAGCAATGTTCTAGTTTTTGTATTTTAGGAAATGTTAATGTTTTATTTTACGTAATTTGGGTCTTTGGCTGTTTCTTATATATTATGAATGAAACTGGGCTATAACTGAGAAAACCAAAATTGTACAAATGATGCTATGTATTGAAATGGATGCACAGTGCAAGAACAAAGACATAGACCCTAAAACAATAGAACAAAATCAGAGATACCTTTTAGAGGAATGAATGACTTGAAGTCATTAAAGGAGCCCTACATATAAACATATGAACTCATGGGCTTTCCATTGTCCAACCAAAAATGTTTTCTTTATTAGCTACATACCACATTACCTACATGGGGACATACAATATAAATAATTTTCAGTTTCGGCTTTGTGAATGTTTGTGTCTGCATCCATCTGATGACTGCACTTGTCAATGCACTCACGACAGGCTATATGAACATTTGTATTTTACTGTTATCTCCTTCCCTCTAGGTATCTAGATACCATATAAAATCTGCATGTGTAATATCCATATTGGTATCTGAATATCATTTTGTTCTCTTTTTATCCTTCTTCACTTTCCTTTTCCTTTCTATTTCACTCTGAATTTTTGCATTAAAAATTAAAAAGATACAGTGCAACTAAGGTTGAAGTGTTAATGAGATACTCAGGGCAAAGGACATGTTCAAAAGCTGCAGTTAGTTGCTTTTTGCTGCAGTAATGTAGGACAAAGCAGCACAGATGTTCTTTGTATATATATTGGTAATTTGTATCAAATAATAAATGGTCAATATGTAATGGACTCTTGCGTATGCAAGCCCAAAATGCAGCTGCGTGTTTTGAAGCACACTAGCATGCTGTTGTCTCTTTGTGAATGAATGTACTTTATGGTCTCATGAGAAATCACAGATATTTACTCATATAACCAAATCAAAACCAGGCTGGTCAGATTGAATCAATGAGAAATGCATGCGGTAGTTAATCTGGAAGCATTAAATTAACTCTACTTCTAGTACTTTGGGGCTTTCTCTATCTAGAATCATTTGTGCACCACTAACTTTTTATGTGGAAAGCTCTGCTGTGAAGCAAACCTGCTTTAACATATACTGATGCCTCCTGAGATTAGCAAGCAAGGTGAGAACCTATAGCTTTACACCTATATGTCATGAGCCAAATTCATGACCCATTTTATTAAATGGTTGCTCACTTTGCACATGATGGCACAAGATGGTCAATGAAGTCAATTAAATAACATGGTTTAAGGAGGAAAAAAATCAGGAATAAACAGCTATAATAAGTTTCATTCTAAGCTATACTAGAATCACGGGATACAGGTTTAGGTATTTGGCAAAAAGATAAACTACGCATAGCATATTACAGGCAATGGGGTTTTGCTTGGTAACAAAAATTTGCTGAGAACCAAAAGTTCATACAAAACCAGTAACTCAGTCCTGCTCTAGAAAATAAAATAATTTTGCCCAAGAATTTCTAGAGAATTAAACCAAGTTCTACAGGATCGATATTCAAAGGTTTCTTTAATCAGCCAGGCTAATAGATTAGATTTTCCCTAGAAACTGTGGCTTCAGTTCAAGCCCAAGCCAATTGCTCTCATTTTTTCCCCATGGTATTTTGAACCAAACCTGTTCTTATGGAATGTAACTTACTTTCAAGGATGACTCCAAAACATATAGCTAAGATAGCAATGGTGTTAGTGATGCCAGCATTTAATTAACCACAACCTCAAACAAAACAGAACAAAACAAAGCAGAATAAAACAAAACAGAACAAACCAAACCAAATCAAAACAGAGATTTGGAGTCTGTTGGTGTTTGAAGAGGAAACATGCAAACATGATCTAATGCAATACACTACTAATGAAAAATATGAAATTTGTTCTAAAATTTTGCAGGCAAGTGTAGGTTATTGAATCCATGCAAAAGCTGTAGGATGAACCTGCAGAACAGGTGGGAAGCACCTATTGTTTAGCCGCCGTGTGGGATAAAAAATCTTGAAGAACTACAAACCCGGTTGAATTGGCTTTGAAGTGCTCTCATGGCACCAGGTTGGCTTATATCTATCTGGAGCAAATGAACACCAGAACATGTAATAGGTGTAGAAATCATCGAGTGACATGATGTTTCTAAAGGCAGGTTTTATGTCACTTGTACTTGCAGGCCCTGGTGTAGTGGAGCAGAAGTAAATATTTGGTGAAAGGAGAATGGATGTGGCTGGAGCAAGGTCATGTTCATCGGCTGCCAGAACACTCCCCTTGAGACATGGCAACTTGGCATAAATTAGAGTTATCCTGGGATTCCTCTGGGTTGTACCAGGATATAGACAGCTCCAGTACAAAAAGGTATAGCTAGATTTTGGTGGTGGTTTGATAATATGACATAGTGTTTGGTTACCTTGTGGAGGAGAGACCACTTTGGGTAGGAAAGGCTAAGGGAAAAATCTATTTTCGTGGCTTCAACAGAGAAAATTAATCTTTATATTAGCAGTGTAATTTCTGACCTAAAACGAAAAGTTAGTTGGCCACAAGAGATTGGATTTGGATTCTCATGAATCAAGCAAAAAAAGTGAAGAGGCAGAGAAAGGGAAATTAATTATATGAAAGCTACATCCACATTTCCCTCTCTGAAGCTGAAGTCCGAACAGAAAAGCTTCCGTGGCTTTGCCGAGCGTGGAGCCAATGCCTGTGGCTCACTGCGGATACAGGGAGCCTCTAGGTGACTATAAATTGCAGATCCCTTCATGAATGCAAATATAGCTACATTCACACATCTGTGTTTTATTAGGTCAATATTGGTTGCCAAAATAAGTATTATCATTTCCACTAATAAATAAATAGTATTCTTAGGACTAGTCAAATACAAACTTAATTTTACTGCCACAGACAACCCTGCTTCTATAGAAAAAAGCTAAGGTCTTGTACTTTAGGCACGTTATTTTTGTGTACAGAGCATGAGTTATTTGATAGTGGAGTAATACGGTTTCCAGAAATTATCTTGTACAGCTGTAGCAAAATCTTTCTAATTCATCCTAATAAACAACAGTCCCATTTGTGAGTTATATCTTGTCTATATGAGGAAATGAATGCACTGTGAACTAGCATGTGAATTAAAAGTATACTTGCTACTCAACACCAATTCCTTGTATGGATGTGCTAAGATCTAGATTCATCCACTTAATTTTGGGCATATAACTGAAGAATCCAAGTTAGGAGTGTAAGTGGCCTGCCGTTTTTCTATCGCCAATGAAGAATCCATTTGAGATTTCACTTATGCTCTGGAAGAAGCTGTCTAGCTATCACCTGCATAGGGTAAGTACATAGGGTGCCTCAAATGAAATGCCAAAAGTTAGGTGAGATGTATCCTGGTGTAAGGGTGCTCTGAAACAGTGAGCCAAATGTACGCAAGGAGGCATCTTGCATAGGTGCTGGCCTGGCTCCCTAATTGTTGCCTTTGTCCCCAGATCAGCAGTGAACAGGGGTTTGGTACTGTGACTGCTTATGTTATGCTGGCTTTCTATATAAAAAGAAGAGTTCTGTCTTCAGGGCTGTCAAATCAATAATTTTTTTATAAGCTCTAAAAGTTCACAGTTTTCTAGTGGGAAGGAAAGAGTATAAATAAAGAAAATATAATCCTCAGGCCCTTTCCCTCTCTCACTCCCACCCCAAAGGACATTAGTATGTTCTGTCTGGTCTCTTTCAGCTTTAACATTTCCTGCTACACTCAGTGAAATTTAAACAAAATCACTTTTACAAACATTTAAATGGAAAAGTATGGAGTTTTGTCATTTCCCTCCTTGTGTAGCACTAATTAACAAAGCCTTTTTGTGAAAGCAAAAAGCTTTCCTTTTTTAGAACTGGCATGCTCCTCCTTACTGATTCCCAACTGTGGTGGCACAAGCCAGTATTTTTGAACAATGATGAGAACAGAAATAGATGGAATTCAATAGAAGCATGAATAATGGCAACCAGAAACGGAGTGGTGACATAATCTGTCTTCCAAACTGCCTTGAGATATAGTCAAGAAAACACCACATTGTAACCTGTATGTTGTGATCGCCTCTGATAGGTATCACCAAATAATTTTCAGGGTAGATTTATCCACTCCAGTTAGCCATTAAACATTTTTTAATGAAGGCTGTGCTTACATACTTATGTCATATATGCCTTCAGCTCCCACATCCTAATGATTATCAGCTGGTTATTTTCCCTCTTGTGCTCAAAAAAGTGGAGGTTCTGCAGAGTTTCCCATGTGGTGGTTTCTGAAAACACACTCGGGAATGATGTGCCATGGGAAAAACATATTGAACAAACATGTTCAAGGGGGCAAAAGAGATGTAATGCTCTGTGAGCATAAAGATGCCTGAATATGCAGAGAAATGCAAGGGAACAATCTGAATGTGGTGTGAGGCTGTTAAGATTTCAAAATTTAAGGAGGTGGATGAATTCATATTCAACAGAACAAGCCCTATTTCCAGCTGATGCTCCGTTTTGTTTCTAACACCAAGCTGTAAGCATGTTTTGTCAATACTATATTAGGGTATCAGAAAGATGAATACATTTTTAAAAGTGGTATGTTTTTGCAGGTTTTTTTAAAACAAAAAAAATGTAATTCATTACTAGTAAAACAATCTAACACAGTGAAGATGTAACGTATTCTAATACTGATTGAATTTACGGTCCTCAGAGGGATATGACCCATTACAATTTGCTTATTATTATAGCTTTTGGGGGAACAAGAGATGCATGGCTGTTAAAGCTGTGCCACGATTTATCACAGTCTTCTGTTTTCATTTGTTTGTGACTTTCTGAAAGAGTCTTTTTTTGGGCTGAGACCTCTATAATTGGTCTCAGCACAATGGAACTCCTCCTCACTCATCCCTCTTCCCTCCCCATCCCCCTGCTTTCAATCTGTTCAGCATTTTTGTGTTAGTGGTGAGTGGAAAAAATAGCACTTATTAGAGACTTTTTTTTTTGGCTTCACCATGATTCAAAAGCTGTCTAAAAAGAAACCAAGAGAGTTTTTATTTGGCACAGTGAACAGCACAAGCTGCCCAGTTTAAAGGTGCAGTCGAAGTGGTGCTTTTGAAGGCTGCTGGCAAAGTGCCTAGGAGACATTTTAGTTATCTTTGCCACAGGCAGGTAAAATCCTTCCAGTTCTTTCCTGCTCGCTGACATAACTCCATGCCCACAACTCTCTAGAACACTTCCCGTTGCAATTGCCAAAAAGTAACTACTGAAAGCACACAAAAGTCAATACAGCAGCAAGATTAAATAGAGCACAGTGGAAGGAAAGGTGGTTTGGGGGCTACTGCAATGGTTTACAAGCTCTTTAAGTAAAGACCTCCGCCCCTTCTTTCAGACAGATCTGTGCATGATTTTCATCTCCATTTCCTTTGCATGCAGCAATGAGTGCTGCAGTTGCTCTGTCCTCCTCCTTCTCTTTTCCTTCTTCCCATTGTTTCTTTCTGATCTTTCTTCTCCCCTTTCCTCTACCCCTTTGTGAGATTTGCTACTTGGAGTTCAGTCTTTTTCACTTGCAAAGCCATTCCATTTGGTTTTGTTCTACTGCTAGTGTCAGTTCACGAGGGGTTACGTAGAGCTAGTAGTAACACACCCTCCGAGAACTGTGAGGCTCCATTGTGTTGACGAAAAAGGCAACTGTGAAAGAAAGCTCAAACCCCTGCCAAAGCAAGAGCTACAGTCCAGCCATACAGATCTAGCACAGGACTGCATATCAGAGGGCTGTCGATCAGCAGTCTGTGTCCAGATCAGTCGGTAACTTTTTCTGCACTTGTAAGCATTCCCTAACCTTTGTCTGCAATAAGTGGAAACTCTTTGGAATGGTTCCTCAGTATATGTGAGTACGAGGTTTAGGACAAGAAGACACTGCTTTTAGTTGAGTCCACAGATATGATTTCATTGCCTATAATTAATCATTGTAATGTTTGATGGGGGTTCAAACATTCAGGCTTGCTCTTCTTTTTCCTTCTCTTGAGTTTTGAGAAGTCATCTGGGCAAAGATGGGCCCTGAAGTCTCCTTGCATGCCAGGTTTGCATCAGTGGAATGCCCCTGATTTCACTCACATTCCTCCTCACATAGACGAGGTCAAGGGGAGAAATAATCACAACCAACCAGTGCTGTGTTGCTTGCACTTGATTAAATACACTGACACTATCATTAATCAAAGTTACATTTTAATGGTATATTCACGGTGAAATATATGATTAATGCTATTGATATCAGAAGAACAACCTTCTGTTATCTTGCAAGTACTTTGTCTTCTTTAAAATGATTGGCAATTTGTGTTTGAAGGTATACATGAGTGAATGAATGCACACGTGTATTTATTCCTGGCTTTTATGTATTTATCCACGGTATCCATAATACAGATTTGCTTCTCTATGTATAAGGGTGCCACATGTAACATGTGCACAAGTAATTTTGTTATTTACATATGTGAATCACCAGTGCATGCTTTTAGAGCAGCCTGTCATACCATTTGCTGCCACCCAAGGAAAGCCTGGGGCAGCTGAGTAACAGCACTCTGCAGCAGGAGTTGGAAGACATTCTGCATTAGAGAACTCCACTTGTCTGAAGGCACAAAACATGGGTGTGAGGGAAAGAGCATATTTGGCATGACATTGATTTATGGGGTGCAATGGACTCCTTCTGCATACCAAACACAGAGTGCAGGCTGGTGTGGAGATTAGAGGAGGTGAGGCCATACTTTATTTCCTATCCCCTTGAGAGCCTGCTCACCCCATAAGGACGAGGGATAAAGAAGTCTCTGTAAACACCTGTTTCTCTATTTTTCCTTTCTCCTTCTGCACTGTTGTCATATCTAGGAAGAATCTAGCCCATATATTAATCCAATTTCTTTAAAAAATTAAAATTGCAATCCATAAGGAATGGGTTTAGCAAGCAAACAAATTACATTCCTAGGCATTCTCTAATGGGCCTTTGAGTTTCAAGGCTTTGTACTTCCAGTCTCTGCGTGTACTACATACACTGCTTTTCCCTAAAGGAACTGACAGAATTTGTCTTGATTACTGAAAACAGATGTTTGTAGCATATACATCATGTGTTACAGCTATGTTGCATGAGAAATTGTGGAGAGAAATTAGTTTCATCTCATGCAGACTTACAGGTCTCCACTAGAGGGAGATCAGTAGAAAGCAGAAAAAACATTCTGTATCCAAAAAGGATGATAGCAGCATGATTCTACTTTTCCCTAAACTGGCATTTTTAGGTCTGCTGCTGTTAAGGCGTTCTTCAGTAACCAGAATCCACTTATACATGCTTCTCAAGGTATTTGCATATTTATGCTAGAATTTATGGATTTCAGTTATTTCAAAATTGTCTTCTGTATGAAACATGAAATTTCTACAATGGAGCTGGCGATCTTATTAAGATCTCATGTTTAGCTTTTTATTTTGCAATTTTGGTTTATATGTGTCTTACAATTGAAAAAATATACATAAATAAGAAATACAGCTACAGGATCACACTCATGTTTTGCTTTTGTCTTGCATATACTATAATTTGATATCTCAGGAAATACTTAAGCATGTAAAATACTCTGTATTTATGTATTTTAGATTATCTCCCTCATGAAAAGAAAAAGATAATTTGCTGAAGGAGAAGAAAGCAGTTCAATCATTTTAGCATTTAGAACATAAAAACAGCAGTAAGAATTTGAAATTATGTCTTAATAACTTAGTATTTTACAATTGATAAAAAGAAACCAACACAATGCCAACACAGCGTTAGAAACCAGAGAATGCCGTATAATGTCATGTCCTGGAATTTACGGTTTTCTCTCCTTGTTACCATTCAGTTATAACCATGTTGTTGGTATGCTGCCTTTTAGGAGCAGAATGTCTCCCTAGACTCTGTGTGTATTTAAATGTTTTTCTAATGTCTGTGCAAGAATAACCTCCACTCCTAAAAGTAGTGGTACTGGCCTCACTATAATAACTCTGTCGGTTCATGGTGTTATAGTAACTCTGGTTATTCTACGAGCTAGAAACTGAGAGTGAAACACTAATAATATAGAACCGGGGAGTTTAGCCAATGGGCAAGAACACAGTGTATATATTTATATATCACACAATGCATATCTATATACAAACACACAGATTTCTTTTAATGCACATGATTCAAATGGATTTCATGATAACGTGCATGTAGTATAAAAGATTTTCTACCACTGTGTGGATGTTTCTTTTGCAAATGCCCCAGATAGGTCTGCACAAAAGCAGTTTACTCAGTGACACTTTGTAAAAGACTATGAGTTCTTTCTGTTTCATAGATTTTACAAACATTATTGGAGAAGTTTAAAAAGTTAGTTTTCCATAATCATTTGCCTGTTACATCTGAATACTTTAGGTAGTAGTCTGCATCTTACCCAGCTTGCACCTAGAGCAGCTATAATTTTTGAGATAAAATTCCATAACTGGAAAAAGGAAGAAGTCTTTCTTGGGCATTTTCAAGCTATTCCCTTTGCCCACCAACAGAAAATAATTTCTGAGGTTTCAAAAATGTAAGAGTTTCTGTATTCTTATCAAACACAGCCTATCTAGTCCAGGATCTGGCCTCTGGGATTGATCAGTAACAGAGGTCAAAGCAACTGTTGCTTCTAAATCTATTATCTAAAGGTATTTCTCTGTGTGTTTTTACATTCCACCTTAAAATAAGCAATTTTTGTATGGTCTCATGCTTGTTTAATCTTTATTTCATCCAACCTGAGTTGTTTTACCAGAACTGAAATGATACAATGTTTTTCATTTTCATTAAGACACTAATATCTCAATGCTAGTGTCTGTTTTATTTGGAATATGTATATTATCACACAAATAGAAGTAATACAGCAATCTAGCAGATCTACCTATTGTTACTTGACTTCCTGTAAGAGTTTTGTTCCTCACAGTGCTATGAGTTCCAGTAGAGATTAGCTTTGAGCCCCTCACTACAAGAGAGACATGGAGGTGCTGGAGCGTGTCCAGAGAAGGGCAACGAAGCTGGTGAAGGGTCTGGAGCACAAGTCTGATGAGGAGCGGCTGAGGGAACTGGGGTGGTTTAGCCTGGAGAAAAGGAGGCTGAGGGGAGACCTTATCGCTCTCTACAACTCCCTGAAAGGAGGTTGTAGAGAGGTGGGGGTCGGTCTCTTCTCCCAAGTAACAAGCCATAGGACGAGAGGAAATGGCCTCAAGTTGCACCAGGGAAGGTTTAGATTGGATATTACGAAAATTTCTTCACCCAAAAGGCTATCAAGCATTGGAACAGGCTGCCCAGGGAAGTGGTTGAGTCACCATCCCTGGAGGTATTTAAAAGACATTGGATGTGGTGCTCAGGGACAAGGTTTAGTGGTGGACTTGGCAGTGTTAGGTTTACAGTTGGACTTGATGATCTTAAAGGTCTTTTCCAACCTAAATGATTCTATGATTCTATGACTCACTTCCATACACTGTGCACTACACCTCTCCCAACACCTCCAAATCCTTTTTACCCTCCTTTCTAGATGCTTAGTAGAGGCACCATTCTTTTTCTAGTAATACAGTACCGACAAAAAAAAAGACTTCATTATGTGTGATGTAAAACTGCAAACTTGGCAGGCACACTGCCTCAAAATACTGTCAGTCAGGTGATTAATGGGACCTTGTGTCTGTGGTGATATTGGCTTCCCCCTCAAAACGACTTTGGAACCCAGTGGCTGGCCTTCTCTCAGAGGTACAAGAGTCCAACTTGCTCCTGTGCAAGGCACTGACTCCAACCTGTCCTCGGTGTCAAACGTTAGTGCCACTAATAATATTAGTACCACTAATAACATTAAGGCATAATGATGGCACATTCAGAGGGTTCACCCTTCCTCCTTTGCCTCAGAGCAGCTATAGCTGCGTGAAGGGCAATGCATTTTATTGTAAATTCTTCAGAAGAGTACAGCAACTAAGTTAACTAGAGAAAATTCACAATTTATATTGAAGTGTACTGGAGCTTTATCACCAGTTGCAATGCATTCTGCAAGGCAAACGGCTAAAGTTTTGTTAAACAAAGCTATGTGATATCAATTGGGTTCACTAACTGGTAAACAGATGTATTTTTCAAAAGTTGACATCTCTATCTGGCTGTCTTTCCTTGTCTCAATCAAGCAATAACATACATTTGGCTAGCAGTAGATTTTGTTAATGTTTATGCTACTTAGATCTGAGAAAACTGATATTCAAGTGGTATCCTAGATGTTGATTTCTAGAACTATAAGCTCTTGTTTCTTAATAGCTCTTATTTAAAAAATCTATTTTGAAACATTTTTTGCATTTTCAGTTGCAAATTTTATTTTATCAGTCCAGAATTAGAAACTTCTTAGAATTTCCCTTAAAATTCAGAAATACTAAGCTGGTTGTAAATTTAAACAAAAAATAAATCTTAAAGACAATTTCTTATGTCATATGAAATACTGTTTTCCAATGAATTTTTATCAGGGTACAAAAGGCAAGCTTTAAAAAGAATGCCAAGGAGAGAAATTAAATCATTAATCCACCTAAAAGGTGACAGTTGTAGCCTGGAAAAATTACCATGCATATATGCAATGCAAATTCATTTTTACATCTATTTATATTCACATTCATTTACATTTACATTCAGATAGATGATTCATCAAGCATTTTCCTTCTGCCAAGTATGTTGGGAAAGTTGGGATGAAAATAACCAAAGTACAGCTGAAAAAAGGTGTAGTTTTTGTGCTACCTGGCTCTGATGATGCACAGATTTTTTTTCTGTCCCTTGGTGTGGTCTTTTTGGCTGGGACAGAGTTAATTTTCTTCAGAGTAGCTAGTATGGGGTTGTGTTTTGGATTTGTGCTGGAAACAGTGTTGATGATACAGGGATGTTTTCGTTACTGCTGAGCAGTGCTTACACAGAGTCAAGGCCTTTTCTGCTCCTCACCCCACCCCACCAGCGAGGAGGCTGGGGGGGCACAAGGAGCTGGGAGGGGACACAGCTGGGACAGCTGACCCACACTGGCCAAAGGGCTATTCCATACCATATGGCGTCATGCTCAGTATATAAAGCTGGGGAAGAAGAAGGAAGGGGAGGATGTTTGGAGTGATGGTGTTTGTCTTCCCAAGTACCCATTATGCGTGATGGAGCCCTGCTTTCCTGGAGATGGCTGAACACCTGCCTGCCCATGGGAAGCAGTGAATGAATTCCTGCTTTGCTTTGCCTGCGTGCATGGCTTTTGCTTTCCCTGTTAAACTGTCTTTATCTCAGCCCACGAGTTTTCTCACTTTTACTCTTCTGATTCTCTCCCCCACCCCACCAGGGGGATCAAGCAAGCAGCTGGGTGGTGCTTAGTTGCCAGCTGGGGTTAAACCATGACACTTGGGAACTGCTGTCTTTAGTAGAATGAAATGGGCATGTTCTCCACTCAGTTGAATCCTGAACATATTTATCCATAAATATGGTGTAGTGACATTACTGTACACTCGCAGAGGTGTCTCATTATTTTGGATTTGCATATGGTTCTATACTGTAGCTTACAGCAGAGCACGTAAAATGCCTACAACAGGCCACTGCAAGATATAGGAGGACAGAGTATAAGTTTCAATAGTTTGCTTTAGGAAGGGTAGTAAGTTAGTTTAACTTACACAGTGGTTTTCATCCAGCTTGCACGAGGTGCTTATTCACAAATCTTCTTTCAGCTGAAACTGTGTCAACTGAAGATTTGTCCATGAGTCACTGCCTAACACCTCCCTGCTGGAAGTCAGGTTCCTATACAGGTGCTCTCTAACCTGTTCATTGAAAATGAATTATGTGAGCTGAAGCAGTGACTTGCATGTCTCTGTCATTCTGATTGATTAGGGAGCATTCATGGGATCAAGGAAAAGAGAGGGAAGACCAAAGGTACTTCAGCTAGCTAGCTGAAGAAGATGTATGAGCAGGTCTGACCAGTTCAGGCAGATTCAGTTGTCACCACTAGCAGACTATGAGGCTAATGTAAAGGTTTAGGAATAGGTACCTCAGGGAATATCCCTGCCTCTTCAGCAGTATGTCTGCATGGCATTCTGCAGGAGAGTACAAGCCAGGTATAGGCTGGCTGTGGAACATCCTGGCACAGTCTAGGTCAGTCAGACTTAACAGGAGCACAGGAACACTGACTGGATTTTAAGCCTGAGGACCATGAAATCATCTAAGTTACTTAAAGGAAAACAGCCATATAATTTTATGTCTTTTTCTGCAACCTGTGCTTAATAAACTGCATCACTGAATGAACTGCACTGTCATGGCCTCATGTTTCAAGCATTGGAAGACAGAGAAAGATGAAGAACTCAGTGCTTCCTTGGCCGTTATATTAAAATGTGTTGCTTCTTTCTCAAGCAAATGTCTGGTTTTAACTGCCATTCACTGTTCTATATGCTGCCACCTTCCACATCTAGAGCCATTTAGTGAGGGTGGTAACACACTGTGATCAAATTTCTCCTTGACCTTATTTTTAATAGTTAAGCTAAACAAACTAAGCTTATTATTAGTCTTTCAGAGAGAAACACAGAACAGCCTGTTTGACATTCTCCTGCATCCATTTTTTTCAATATCTTCTGTTATAACAAACATTAAAAAAGCAAAATATAGGACTCCTTCCATCCTATAGTTATGCATATAAAATCTCAATCTACAGAAAATATATCACAGGCAGAGTGAATGGCCACAAAAGGACAGTTTATCAGGCTTTCTATCTCTTTCAGATTCTGAAATAAGCTTTTAAATTGGAGACATTTTTTCCACTCATCTACCTTCTAAAGCTAAGATTAGGAGATTGGGTCACATTTAAGCTATAGTGATAGGCATTTTATGGAAGTATAATTATATTGTTTAATATAAAATTATAATAATCAAGCATATGGGGTGGATCATTCTGCAGTTTGAACACAGAAGTGCTGTTCAGAATGAAGCCTGGGATCCTAGGCTCATCGAAATCAATGGAAAAATCCTGTTGACTCCAGTGGCCTGAATACTTAGCATTTCTAATTTCCCAGAGAAGGGTTAAAGGCAAAATAATTAAGTTTTTCAGGTGGGTTTTTTTTTGTCCTTGTTGTGCTACATAAGAAGGTAAGAATGTTCACAGGTTTGCCAAAAAAAGATAGACATTGAATGCTGATGAAGGAAACTCACCATATAGATACAAAACCCTATCATTTTACCTGCAGACCTTTAGTAGACAATTTGAAATGATAGGCATTACTAATATAGACTACTGGTTTTGCCACAGAGGTGCTAGACAGGCTGCAGCACTGGGAATCTTGTGTAGTTTATCTTGTTATGACCTCTGCTTTTATTTATGGCAAAATTAATTCAGCACAGCATTTCTCTTCTTAGCTCTTTAAGATGGAGACTGTCATTCCTACCATATTATCCCATATAAAGTGATTTGATAATATGTACTCATTTCCAAAATGAATTAGCTGAGCTGTAAAGGCTGTTTATAATGAAGTTGTTGGCCATCTGATTCTGAACTAAGCTCCAGAAATACAACAGAATTTTTTCCAATAAGTCAATTCTTATCCCATAAACCAACTGACCCAAGTATTTTCTTTTCCTTTAATAAAGGTGTAGTCCTGTTTTAATCTCTTAACTACACACAATATTTCATATGAAGCTGTGAAAATTCTAGACCACTAATAATATGATGTGTTTCTTGTTCCCACAACAAGAAAAAAGAACACCTGTATGACTTTTAAGCCACAATACTGAATCATTTGGCAAGAGATGAAACAGAACAGCATTGTTCTCGATTGCTATGCATTTATGTACTGCCAAAACACATTATACTGCTTTTAAAAAGCGTTGTGCTGATTACCATTTCCAAAGATTGCATTTCTACAGGTGATGAGCTCTGCTTCATCGCCTCTGTCACAAATGAACACTTGCATTGTTACTACGCTCTCTCAAAGATTCTGAAACACATAAAGGGGCTTACAAAGTTTGTCAAAAATATGACTAATATTATTTAAGTGGTAGTTTTTGTTGGTATAAGATCTAGTAAGCTTAATCTAAATAGCCCCTAGGCAGGTGTTGATGATGTAATTTTCTAGTATTCTAAAAGACTGTGGATCTGAGACAACTATGACTGACATCAACAGATAATTTGTCACTGCATTTTCAGTCAAGCCCAGGAAACTCTTTCCAAACGAGCAAGATGCTTAGGCGTGTGAATGGATCCATTTTATTTGTATGATCAAAGTTTGGAGAACTGGGCCTTCAGCTGTCAAATTTTCTGACTAGCCACATTTTCACAACTTCAGCACAAAATCCATTTACCTATACATAAATTAAGATTATTCAGACATTCATAGCTATGCACCTACATAACTGGCAATTACATTCTGCCTATGATTTTTTGGACTTGTTAAGGTGGAATCTGCCCATCACCCTCCCAAATTACAGGGCATCTGCCTCTTGACTAAAGGTTTAGTGTTAAGAAGTGTCAATTGAATAAAATTAAAATACAGCATTTCAACACTAATTTATACATTGTGGCTGTAAGTCATTTTCATGAGTAAAGTGAATCTTTTTATAAACAGGTGTAGCTTTCATGGCTAGATTATGACTTTTGGGACAAAGCAAAGAATATGTCAGTGAACAAATTGCTATGGCATACAGAGCACCAGGAAGGATTTGTGATGAAGCACAAAATAGGTCAGTTACAAAATTTAGTAACTGAGGTTTTCCGTCTAAAAGCACTTTATGCAGAAGAGGCAACATTGTGAAACAATGAGATCCATCTTTTCAAAACAGACCTTCTTTTGTTTACTTTTAAATAATTAAAAAAAAAACTTACAAAAATGCATTGCTTCCACGGACTTACGAAAGCCGTTTCTGAATGCGCATTTTATAGTATGAAACAGGATAGAAAAGCCATGTAGTTTCTCAGTAGTCTAAAGTTGTCCAAGATTCTTAGCAAGACTTCCAAAGTGTGAAGAGGACATTATAAAATGGTGCCATAAGTGTAGTGAAATGGTGCCATAAAAAGCTGTCTTAGGTGTTTTACAAAATGAACACAGTTATGATTCTTGCCCTACAGAGTTTCTAATCTTTGAGACAACTAAGTATGAATAGCAATGGGGGAAGAGAAAATGAAGATTACAAAGAGAATTACCATGTGGTCTCTTTGCCACATTATCCTTCCAGCTGCCTGAAACACATTGTTGTAATATGTGAAAATCTATAACGCTTATATTTTTCAACAGGTTTTTTAATAAGAGCCAAAATTTGTATGTTCATCACACGAAGCTGATAAAGCAAAACAATTTAGCAGAGAATGATCAAATTGAAGTAATTTCATTTTTTCCTACTACAGTTAGGTGTATCTTGAATATTAACAGAATCTCACTGCCATTTTTATATGAATCAAAAGTTCAGAACATATGCAGAGACAAACAAAAACCACACCAAAACATGTGCTAGAGAAATTCCTGCAAATGCAAACTTTGCACAGTTGTTTTGAAATAGAAATGAGTCAGCCCTTTGAATTGGTTTTTTTCATATATGTTTGTTCTTCTACATAGATTTCCTCAATGGGAGTGACCTTTAATAGGCAGCATTGAACCTCCAGTTGTTGAAAAACGTGAAAAAATAATAATAAAAAGAAACCAAGTTTTTACATGTGCCTTTTGTATGTATCTCCATCTTCCTGCAACCTGCCATTACACTTCAATTGCAACTGATGCCTTAGGATCCCTAATCCCGAAGATACCCACAATGAGAAGTAATAATGGATTATAGCCATTTCTAAGAAGTATGTTACAAATTCAACTTCAAGTTCTTGTGATTACTTTGATTAGTCTATAGTTCTTCTGTAGATCTTAGTTACTATCCATCACTTATGCAAACAGCTTTAGTGACACCAAATAATTTGTTAAATTATTCCTCTTTATGAAGTTTCTTGGGCAATAGGCACAGTTCTCAGAATCATTCTTCATTTAGCATTATAGACTTGCAACATATCACTGAATTAAAATAGGAAATTGAGGTGGTGAAATACTGTGCTCACTAAAATTAATGACAAACTTCAGCCACTTAGAATTTTATTCAGAGTATTTGCATTGGATATGCAGATTATTTAGTAGGCTCTTTAATGTCTCTATTGTACTAGTGTAATTCTAAAATGTGTGTTTTCTATAAATACATTTTTGAAAACAAATTTCCATTTGTGTACAGTTAAACTGCACATAGACCTGATTTGCTGCTATCGTTCCAACATAAAAACGAGTAAAACCTACATATACTAGAGTATCATTGAAAATTAGCTTAAACACAAAATACATTTTTGACTAAGATTTTCACATTTTCTGTAAGAAGTCAAAGATTTCTTGAAGAGACAGATAGTTTCTATCAAAAATAGCTGAAAACACAATCTTGCTTAAAACAATGTTGCAAGAAAATTTCAGCCAGACAGAATAATGGCATAATCGTACTCATCAAAAATAAATATGCATAAATGAAAGCAGAGTATGTCCATTCAGAAAATAATCTGGTTTTGGACAAATCTAACAACCAAAGTTCAACAAATGTTTTTCAGAAACTTGGGGTTATCTATTAAATTCTACAGCAAGCTCCCTTACACTGAAACACTCAGATCAGTATCAACCAGAACTATTTATCCCACACATTTAATAAGCCAAAAATAGGATCACAGTCACAGTATAGGGGTTCAGATCTAATTTCCCTAAAACATAGTGTGCATCTAGATGTATTCATCAGAAATGTTAAATGTCAGAACCTGCCCTAAGGATTTTTCTTCTGGGACCTACAGAAATGTGGACACAGACTCTTCTCCTGATACGTTCTGGCCAGCTGTTTTCACACAGTTTCAGACTAAGATACAAGAAAACTCAAAGGAATAGATGACCTCATGAGATTTCCACTCCTTAGGGCAGAAGCCCACTAAGAGCAGTTTATATTTCCCAGCTGTCAAAGTCATAATGAAAGCCCTGCATTGACTAATTTAATATAATATAAACAAGTACCTCCAGACTCCATTGACTTGGCCAACCTCAAGTTTGCATTTAAAGATCTTCCAAAAAACCAAAATCTGAGTTTATTTTCCACAGATCTATGTGTGCAATGATTTTACAAAATATATGCTTTACAGAAAACATTTCACATTTCTTTCCAGAATGCATCTGTTTTAATTAGCTGAATGTGATAATGGAACTGTGTCAGTTTTCACGTTTCTAGCATTTAAACCAAATATTTTAGTTCACAAGGATGGAAGCTGCTCTGTGGGATATTTCTGTGGCAGGTGGCAGCCTGCTTTCTTTCAACACACACCATGCATGCATTCATTAAAAAAAAAAAAAAGAAAAAGAGAAAGCACTGAATAAATTCCAATTTGGCATGATTATGTGATGTGTGGCCTTGTGTGCATGGAAACTCTCACCTATTGGCACTTGCAATTTTAGTATCATGTAATTAAATTGATTTTTTTGTCAAGTCAGTTTTAAACTATGTCTTTGGGGTAAAAGGCCAGTGCATTAATCCACTGTGGTATTTATTATTTAAATACTAATCAAGAGGTCAATTAATGTTTTCATTGCTTTTGTAAATGAGTAATGGAGTACTGTTCAGAGCTCTTGGGAGAGTCTACTGTTAAATAGGAATCTGATTTCATTCCTTCTTTTCAAATGGCCCTAAATGTATTTATTATGCAGCTCTTACCTTCTAGAATTTTGCAGTTCATGTGAGTGGAGTGATTCACTTGAACTCTAATCCCTATGCTGCACATCCAAAAGCCCAAGCTTCTCAAATACGCTAGGATTCTAGTTCCATTCTTCAAGTCCAGATCTATTTTGCGGTAAAAGGGTTTGATGAATATACGGCTGATTTAATTGTAAGAATGAAAGTCTCTCCATGTGCCAGACATGAACTAGGAAGTTTCTATTTGACTTCATATTATCTACAATATTGAACAGAAGGGAAATCAAGTCAGCAAAGGATGATTAGACACTTTGCTAAAATTGATTCATGTGTATGGAAAAACAGCTTTTGATATGTACATTCCTGAGTTTACTAAACATTTATATAAGCTCTATTTTCCCCACTCATTAGGGATAACGTTATTTAATGCATTTTGTGTTAGAGCCAGACTTCCAGTTCCTTTATCCTATGGGAATCAGACTTGAATAGCTACTTCATCATATAATGAAACTCCAGACTGCTATAAAGTGATCATGGTGTAACATACTTCTCATGGTTATCTGTCTCATTATAAACTCTAAAATTCTCCTGGCCCCAAAGCATGCTAGCTGTCTCAGCTAGGAGCAGAGATACCAGATGTCAGCATAGGAAAGGACTGGTTCAAGATCTTCATCGTAGCACAGTCTTGCTCACTGTCCCTCTGGCATCTGCTACTTTTCACGCTATTTCCTTTGGTCTCTTATGTGAAGTGGAAAAATCAGATAGACAGGGAGAGAGTTTCTATATCAGTTTCTATGAAGAATATATAGAACTGTTTTAAAAAATGATACTTAATTTCTTCCTGCTGCTGCATTTGGGAACAAGGTTGATTGACCAGCTAAAATCTGATTTCATTATTACCTC
Organism: Mycteria americana; assembly: GCF_035582795.1. Taxonomy (NCBI): domain Eukaryota; kingdom Metazoa; phylum Chordata; class Aves; order Ciconiiformes; family Ciconiidae; genus Mycteria; species Mycteria americana. The sequence continues at coordinate 109,515,460 of NC_134365.1, read as the reverse complement.
TAATGTTATACAAACAAGGAAGAACTATAGACATAGCTAGAACCTCTTACATTGTTCAAATGCATTCTTCAAGTTAGGTCTCTAGTATTATGTGGACTAATTGGGCAGTTAGAGTGGATTTTTTTATCTAAATGAATAACAGTAAGCCATGGCAAGCAAAATATGTTTCACTGTGACTTCTTAGTGATCAAAACTAGTTTTTAAAATGTCATAGAATACAGTTTAGAAGCCATCACTACTATACTGATAAGTAACACAAAAAGAGAAATACATACCTACAAGAGAGAGTTTGGGAAGAATTTTAAGAATTTTAGACCCTCAGAATATAAACTTTACGCCAACAGAGAGGAGAGCAGGACCAAGCATGACCATTAAAAAAGAAATGGAAAAAAAACATGAACACTGAAGAACAGGGAACATGACTGAGCTGTGTACTTATACTGAAAGAAGACAGAAAATTTTCTTTCATGTAGTTCGTGTAAAACAAGCCCTTTTACTTAAGTCAAGTTGCAGACGGTCTGCCTCTTCTTTGACCTTGCTCATCTAGTCCTCATCTCTGATGTATGAGGTGAGAAGCGAGGTGCTGAAATGCAAATAAGGCTACAAATGTGGATCACGTATGTGCAAGTGATGCTGGGACCGTCAAAGAGGCTCTAAAAGCAAATCTACCACAGAAATCCGGCATTACTGCTACTCATCAAGATAGGCATGTACTCAAGGCTATCAAGGAGGTTGTCTGTCACTTAGCAGAGGTAGTTAATTGACAATCCTCCACATCCATTTGAGGCAGGGTGGTTAACAATAGGATTTTCTGTCTTTGTATAAAGGATGCAGCTTCTTCACTGTGCAACTGACTCTTCTTTTTTTTGCATTGGACTTTTATCTGGAACTGAAGCTTTGAAGTCTAGGGTCCTGCTGTCAGGCCTTATTTCCTTTATTGGCTCTTGCTCCCTGGGAGGCTAAGGCAATATAAAAATTGAAACTGACAATTTTTCATTACTAATATATTTTTCATAGTTTTTGAACTTCATATTCAAAGGTTTTTTCTCACAGGAAAAGAAAATCACATGTTTAGTTTATATTACAGTAACACCCAAAAGCTTACTTTGAGCCAACTGCAATACGATGCTCTTAAAAGGACAATTTCTGCTCCAGAGGCCTTACAATTTTATATTATTTCTAACAGTTCTATTTCTGAGTATGCTGAGCGCGTAGCCAAGATGCAATCTGACGAATGAGGTTCAGAATATGACTACCGTTAATTAGCAGCTGTTAACAACTGAAAAGATGCATGTGGTACAAATGCTTCAATGCCAACAGAGAGGAGGGCTTCCTACATGATGAGAGGTTATTCACAGGGTTGCACTGGTTCCTGAAGCAAGTCTATTGTTGGCACCCATACTGTAGGGACAAAGATCTTATCGGCTGTGCGCAGGCACTAAGCCATCCTGACAGATGGTTTCTGTTGTGGGTAGAGCATGTGTGTTGTGTGCAATATGTTAAGGTAATGGTGCCCGCTTAGGACAAGCGAAGTGTCTGTCTTACCTTGATTTTCCACACTGCCATTACTGACTCGGTTCTGAAGACAATGCATTTTAAAAACCTGCTCATACAGAGATTTTCAGTATTCCTGGACTTTGCAGAGAGCTGGAGAGGTACGAAGGGTAACAGTAATGACAATCCCATCACCATCTTTCATCCTTCAGCTGGAAGAATCCAGTGGAATGAGCCAAAAAGTTTTTGGTAGGGCTGCCAAGATTTGTAAATATGTCAACAAGGGGAGGAAACTGCGATAGTCCCTGTGCTTGAATGAAAAGCACATGTGTGGACAATTGAATAGTGCTTTCAAGTGAGAGAGCTTTCTATGTAACTGCTGCTGTACTGTGGTAAAGCAGTTTTATTTACTGGAGGTATTTCAGCTAGATGTACTTACTTCCCAGTGATAAACAGTACTTTACTGAGAGCATTTCTCAAATGACAGCAAACCAACTGTTTTGTCATAGGTCAATTCTTGACTTTTTGTCTATTTACCTGCTTCACAGCAGAGGAACATAATGCTCCTGGAAAAAAAAAAACAACCAAAATTAAGTCCTTAAAATTGAAAATGGGAAAGCTATTTTCCTTAGAACGATGACAATTTTAGCTTTCTTCGAAATTACGCAGTGTCATCAGCGATGAATAATGCATGACTAGTACAGCACATGGCGTGAGAACAAATGGTTTCCTGAACAGCCAGATCAATGAAGCCTGGTTTCCTAAGGATATGTTTCTTGCCCCCTCTCCCAGCACTGACACTGCCACAATTTGGTGCTCACTCTTCTCATGATCTCTACATTGTCCGCAGTGTAATGCACTATCATCAGCTCTCCCACAGTCTTTCTTGCACACCGTAATACCTCAGCTCTCTCCTGTGTCTTCTAGTTACCATTTTGGAGATGTTGGCTGGCCAGAAGTCAGCCCATGCAATAGGCAGTCTGGAGCTACGTATCTGTTAATTAGTCAAGCAGTCCAAACAGAATGGGACCTGCCGTTTGGAGAAATAGTAAGATCTTTCTTTTCTCTGTCAAATTTCATTGACGTTCAAATGAAGAAGCAGGGCTGATCACAGATGTTTTGTTCACTTAGAAGTGCAGACAAATAAAGACTGCTTTTGTCCTTAGATCAAAAAAATTAATACTATTTTGATGTATTATCCTACCTTTGAAGTAAGTTCTGCACTCACTTTTTTTTTCTTTGCTACTTAACATGTCGTGTTAACATTTTATTGACTCCAAAAGGTCTGATTATTATGGTTTATGTTCTGTACAGAAGAACCCCCTGGCCCTCTTCCCTTGCTTTTCAACAGAGATTTACTAGTAAAGGCTGAAGTGCATAACAATGTTAAGGAGGCCTCATGACTTCCAGTATATCATGCTTCTGAGTATTTATTCTATTTTCATTACTTAACTGTACTTTCTAAAATAACTGTCTGTCATTTAGCAAAATGTAATATATCTTTAATAAATATTATCCTTTCATTTTGATTATATTTACTCTCCAACATGCAATATTTGCAACCATCATTTAAAATAGGGTTTTCCTTCAGGAGTATGAATGAGAGACGCTCTTTCCTATTCAGTTGGAACTACACAGATCACAGATTCAAGAAAAAATGGAAACAACTGTGATCAAATTAAATTGTGAAACACATCCTTCTTATGAACCCTTGTAGTTCATTGCTTGCAGAGCTCAGTCTTATATAACTAGAACCCAAGAGACAGTATTCTAGAGACAGAATGAAAAGCTTCTTACTGTATACCTTGCTGTGGAACATGATATTGTATAAAACTTATAATGTCATTAGATTGCTGGTAGCTTGTTGAAGTCAATAAGAACAGAAGATGTTTTCTGATATTTGTTTCACTTGGGAAACTTATTCTTGGTTTGTATTGATTCATTCTGATGTATGGTAGCAATATCAGCAAGGTTTGTAGCCTCTGAGTTCCAAGCAAAGGTTATTTGAGAAACTTCATGTATTTGTCTTACCGCTTTAGGTGATTACCTATGAAGAGCATGCCTCATATTTTTACTAGTGATAGCCAGAACTTTTCTATCCACTGTAGTTTCAATGCCAAAACAAAATGTAAATCCATTCACTCTGACATATGAAGAAATAATATTTGTTTCATCATTGATTTCTGTTCATCAATGGAAAAGTATTTCTGTAATGCCATCATCTGTGAAATTCAACATGTTTTAATCCACAACTTCATTTGATTAGTGTTTTGGACCAATAATGTGTCTACCTGTCTAGTAATAAAGAGGATGTGTGAAAATTAACTACTCTAAAACCCTATTCATCTTAAACAGAGGTTTTTTCTCTAGGTATTTATAATTTGCCTTCCATGTTTTTATTCTTTTTCCTAACAAAAGCATGTATTTTAGGAGGGAGAAACCTTATTTAACCAGTTAAACAGATTGCTGTGCATTCATTCTTCTCTACTCTTGGAGGTTGTTAGAGGTGTAGAGAACTGGTAGCTGCAGAGTAAATCAGATGTTCACTGCTTGAACCAGACAACTAGTTAGTCTTATATTTGCACACCTATCTTAGTAGAATTCCTACTGATTTAAATCCAACCAGACCTATTTCCACCAGTTTCCCTATAGAATATATTTGGAGAAGAGGGGTGGAGTTAGGCAGAGGTCAGATCCACAGCGAGATGGAATTCTAGGCATGGATCCATATAAATCTTTATAAGGCTTAATCCTTGCTTTGAGCAGTACTGAGTAAAGGACTGGTAATCAAAAGCAATACCTCCGGAATTGCTGGCCACTGTGAACTGAACCACATCTTCATAAACAATGGTGAATTAATTTGTAACTCTATAGGTTAAAATAATCAATATAAATGGGACCATGGCATTTAGTAACGTGCATGCAACATTTTAGTATGGAATAATTCAAGACAGCACTTGGCAAAGATCAACAGGCCCGATCTAACTAAATTTACCCATGCCAAAGGGGGTCTTTAATGAGATTTGGATCCTGTGTAATTAACTTTTGCCAAAATAACGCTTCATCTACTGGCATTTCATACAAATCATAATGATTTTCCAAAGCTGTAAAAAATTATATATCCCCGTATTCAGCGTTCTAGTTTTTCAAATGCTTGAAAAAGAAAAGAAAGCCCCAAGAATTTTCTTGATAAATCCTTGCATTCTTATTTTTAAGTGGTAGCTAATAATACAATCCCTTCAATACTCCACTCACTTGAATACAATGAAAACCTCTAGGGAGATCATTTAAGAAAATGAATTATATAGAGCTACCACATAAAATTCAGAATATCCTGAATAGGTTTTTTGAAAGAGCTTTTTGATATATATCAGGCGTTACAGTAAAATCTCTTTAGTGAATTAGAATTTTCCATCATATCACACTGAGAGCCATACAATGTGGAACAAAAAAGTGTTATGCTTGATTTGGTAGTCGGGAGGAATTTCTATCTATAAATCAGAAATTGACTGAATACAACATGTATACCAGGTACCTTTGGGGAACATAAAGCTGTGAAATGTAGTTAGAGTGTAGTGGTACAGTTAATTTCTACTATTTTAGTATTATATTCCCAGGTTTTCATTAGTGATCATTCTTTAAAAGAAATTTAATTCTTTCAAATCCCTTCTGATTCTTGCCTGTACATGAAAGGACACATTGCAAACAAAAACAATTTCAGAATGACACAAAGTCTGTGCAGGAAGCTACTGCTTTTATTCTGTGGCATTTTTTTGGCTTCTTATTTGAATATTGTGTATTTAACTGTTTAGCTTCTCTGCCATTTCTTTCTTATGCCAGAGGAGGTTGAAGTAAAGTACATTTAAAAATGGTACTTGTGTTGAACATAGTTACTTTAAATTAGAAAGAACACATATAGGAAATCATTCTCAGATTATATAAGTATTGAAGGCACACTGCCCTAATTTTTTTGCATCCTTAGCTTTTGCTGAAAGACCTTTCAGCGCTAAAGCACTGAAGGATCAGCTTAAGTGGGACTATTTTAAAGAACGTTTATGTGGTAGGTCCATTTATGGTATTTAAAATGAAGACCAATAAATACGTAATACAGTAATATTTTATTTACTAATTTATATTAACTTAATACATTTAATGTTGTTCCATGTACATTTTTGTATTTTGATAAATAGTATTTAGTCCTTTCACATAACAACCTTGATAATGAAATGTCTAAAGTGTTATCATCTTAACATTATAGACAATATACTTTACTCAGTCTTTACTCAATCAAGAAATTAATTGTTTTGGAAAAGAAAATAAGATATGTTATTGTTTTCATTTAGTAGCTAATATTAATACCATGGATCAATAGACTCCATTTTAAAGAAAGTGTATCAGCTGTGGAGAAATTTTTTTCATTAATGTCCCAGGAAAGTAGTGTTTGCTGTGCTAATGGCAGCATATTTTAGGTAAGTCTATCAATCTAATAACCTTGCCAGAATAAAGAAGAAAATTTGTAAAGAAAATAAAATAGAGGAAAGGTTCTACTACTAGATGTATGATAAAAACATCAGAGTAAAATTTCATTTCCCAAAAGAAGGTAATCTTTTCTACTTCTCAGAAAAACTATTTAAATGAGGTCTCATTAGCCTCAGTGGTTGGTGCTCAAGGTGTGCTGCTAGGTTTGCTAACCTTTTGATTAAATCCCCAGAGGTCTCTGACCTAGTTCTTCTGTGCTGACCATCTAAAATATGTTCTGATGCTTACTGTTGTTAAGGTAGTCCCAGAACCAGTACAATTAGTGAGCCTTAAGCTATTTAGAGCTTGAAAAGGCAAGAAACCATTCATATGGAAACTCACACGCTTGGTGTCTCTTCAGACGGAATCAACAATCATCAGTGCAACCCTAGGAGCCTTTAATATACCTTATAAGACTACTTTCCTATTTAACTTCCTTGCAGGTTTGCTTAAAAAATATTGAAGTTTATCAATAAAAGAAATTGTGAAGACAAGAATGGGAACAGAGTTGGATGTTATTAATAATGGTGCAAAGGAAGGACACAAGAAGTTGTAATTGTCAGTACTTTTTCAAATGTAGTTGTTATTTAACTCTGTCGGGAATAGAAGATGCTTGCATACTATTAAAATATTTGAATTTTGGTAGGTTTTCGCTACACTGTAAAGAAGTAGTCATCTCTGACTAAATAAAAAGAAAGTTTCTCTGGGCTTTGTTTTGAGCAGTGTGCACTGAACCTTACAAATCACGCAGGTCAAGTTGTGGCTTGTCCCTCAGTCTGATTTATAGAATCATAGAATCACAGAATGGTTTGGGTTGGAAGGGACCTTAAAGATCATCTAGTTCCAACCCCCCTGCCATGGGCAGGGACACCTTCCACTAGACCGGGTTGCTCAAAGCCCCATCCAACCTGGCCTTGAGCACTTCCAGGGATGGGGCATCCACAACTTCTCTGGGCAACCTGTTCATTATAGGGCAGTGTGTTCTTAATACTGACCTAAGAGCCCAGGAAACAACTAGTCACTCAACGGCAGCTAGTGTCTAGGAGATCTCACTTCAGCTGAGACCAGCTACCCCTTTTATCTGCTGCAGTATATTTTCTGCACATCCTCTTCTCCTCTCTGTTGTATCTGCTACCAACAGAGCTGCTTCTGAATCTGGGTTTGATGAGTACAGCCAGGAAAAGTGCAGAAGGGAAAAGAGAGGAATGAGGGATAAGGACTGGTGGGGACCTTGGTGGAAGGCCAGAAGAAATGGGTTCCATACAGCCCAACAGCAGGAAAAGCAAGGGGGTAACTCTGCGATGTGCCAGACCTCCTCCATTACCTTACATTGGACAAAGACCCTTGATTGAGAGCAAGAGTACAGGCCCAGGACTTACTCACTTATCTGCAGCATTTCTAGGGCTCTACCCCAAAATACAGAATCTCTCAGCTTAGAGCCTCTGGTGTGGTGATGCTTGCGTGTTAGCGGGTGCTTGAGGAGGAGAAGGAAACAACCCCAGTGCTGCATCAGCTCATCACTCCTTCCCACCTATTCTGCTCTGTGTACATGGGGACATGTAGAGCAGACCTTTTCTAGGACCAGAGTAGTACACATGGTAAGGGGGCACAGCAGAATATGAAAATTGATTATGTCCCTTTATGCCTCAGGATAAAAGTTGAGGATAGGCAGTAATCTAGCCTATTGGTTGAGAAATTCTTTAACCAAGAAATATGCAGTGTTATTTTCAAAGAAACATGTATCAATACCTGTAAATACCAGGAGACTGCGTACAATATGTGTTGTGTCATGACTCTCAGTAGCTTATAACCAACTCTCTAATTAGACTTCTCCTTGAATACAGAAAAGGCAGGAAACATTCAAACTGTTCCAGTCTTTCTCATTTTTGTTCCCAGACTCTCATTTTCCTTCTATCCATATTATTTTCTTCCTTGCCTGCTTGTAGTGGCACTAAGAAGCCAAGCTCACTGACTCAGCAAGAAATACTAACTAAATCATTTATAAGGAGCCCTTTTGCAGGGAAAAGGCAGGCTAATCACTTAGGCTCTCGTAACTCTCCACTGTTGCTCCATTACAGTAGAAGAGACAAGTGGCCAGTGCGTATTTGCAGTGCTTCACCCACTGACTTCTATGTAACACTTATCTAAAAATATTCCCCTTATATGGAATATTCCACTTTATTCCAAACTACAGGTTATTTCACAAGAGAGGCTCATTATAATCCAAGTCCCAGACCTCACTATGTACTCTGTGTGCATATGTCGGAATCAGGTGTCGTCAGAGGAATCCAGAATAAATTTTTATTCCATTGATCTCATCTAGTAAAAGGATAAACAAAACCCACTGATTCTGAGACACTGAAAAGCAAATTCAGAAGAGGCTTTTATCTATTTATTTAAAAAACTTCCTGCAAGAGAAAGACTTGAAATTTCACTTTAACCATACTGATAAATGACAGATTTAAAATCCACTTTTTCTATTATTTGAGTGCTCTAACATAGTCCTGAAAGTATGTTCTTTACCCCTACTGGAAAAGACAAAACAAATAAGCAAGCAAAAAAATATAATTAAGGAAAGCTCCATAGCTTGCAGGACTGGACTCTCCCCTATCTTGGTAGAAAAAAGAAGGAAACTACATTTCAAAAGCTGCTGGAGGACTTAGGATGCTATGTTGTTCTAGTTGGACTCATGCCCTTAACTCAGTTTTCAGTCATTTTTTGAAATCTTCCCATGAATACTATCTATTGGATCCATTGCTTGCTGAAGTAAATGGACTGTAGTTGGATGGGCATTGGATCAGTCTTACCATGAACAGATGTGTTACTCTTTGCTGGGTAAAGAACTGGCTGGATGACCGGGCCCAAAGAGTGGTGGTGAATGGAGTTTACTCCAGTTGGCGGCCGGTCACAAGTGGTGTTACCCAGGGCTCAGTACTGGGGCCAGTTCTGTTTAATATCTTTATCAATGATCTGGACGAAGGGATCGAGTGCACCCTCAGTAAGTTTGCAGGTGACACCAAGTTGTGTGGGAGTGTTGATCTGCTTGAGGGTAGGCAGGCTCTGCAGAGGGACCTGGACAGGCTGGATCCATGGGCCGAGGTCAATTGTATGAGGTTCAACAAGGCCAAGTGCAAGGTCCTGCACTTGGGCCACAGCAACCCCATGCAACGCTACAGGCTTGGGGAAGAGCGGCTGGAAAGCTGCCAGGCAGAAAAGGACCTGGGGGTGTTGGTCAACAGCTGCCTGAATATGAGCCAGCAGTGTGCCCAGGTGGCCAAGAAAGCCAATGGCATCCTGGCTTGTATCAAAAATAGCGTGGCCAGCAGGACTAGGGAAGTGATTGTGCCCCTGTACTCGGCACTGGTGAGGCCGCACCTTGAATGCTGTGTTCAGTTTTGGGCCCCTCACTACAAGAGAGACATTGAGGTGCTGGAGCGTGTCCAGAGAAGGGCAACGAAGCTGGTGAAGGGTCTGGAGCAGAAGTCTGATGAGGAGCAGCTGAGGGAACTGGGGTTGTTTAGCCTGGAGAAAAGGAGGCTGAGGGGAGACCTTATCGCTCTCTACAACTCCCTGAAAGGAGATTGTAGAGAGGTGGGGGTTGGTCTCTTCTCCCAGGTAACAAGTGATAGGACGAGAGGAAATGGCCTCAAGTTGCGCCAGGGGAGGTTTAGACTGGATATTAGGAAATTTTACTTCAGTGAAAGGGTTATCAAGCATTGGAACAGGCTGCCCAGGGAAGTGGTTGAGTCGCCATCCCTAGAGGTATTTAAAGGACGTTTGGATGAGGTGCTTAGGGACATGGTGTAGTGGTGGTCTTGGTAGTGTTAGGTTTATGGTTGGACTCGATGATCTTAAAGGTCTTTTCTAACCTATACGATCCTGTGATTCTGTGATTCTGTTATGGCTAGAGGGAAATTAATATAGGCAGCAAAAGATTGTAGTGAATCATAATTTCTCACTGTATTCAATTCAAGCTGTGTCCTGATGGATGTACAACACTTTCTAACACTGCGCTACCCTGCCAGCACCACTGCAGAGCTATCACAGGGACACAGTTTTAGGAATGCTAACTCAGCCATTTCAAACTGCATCACTTTGATACACTTGTCTGCCTAAATACAGCCATCCCGCTTTGATCAGGCTGCCAAAATAAACGTGTCATGACGCTTTTTCTTTATCTCAGTTCAGCTTCTGGACAGCAGATTTTAAGAGCATCTGCAGCTACAAAAAGACCTTAACCTTAATACAAGGACATTTTCCAACCAAATAAGTAGAAAACTCATAAAGATGCCATCTGGGTATTACAAAAGGATTAGTTATTCAGATTTTAAAACTAGCTGCATCCACTCTTCAGAGAACTTTTATAGACCTATTAAGAAAGAGATCTCACCAAGTATATTCTTTCTAGGTATTATATTTACAGTCACATGGGTTAAAAAAAAAAAAATCACTTATCCTCCCTATTCTGTTCTCCTCTGAGTCCCTACTCTCTTGATAATATTTGTAGCTGTCTTGGTTTGGATCGATATTCAGCATGTTGGCAAGCACAGAAACACAGAGACAAGCTAGCCTGACACACTTGTGTCTATACATGTGAATAAGCTTATAATTAACATATATTGAATTTATATATATAAATTAATTAGTTTATAAAGCACTTAAACAACAGAAGTATATTCTAACACATTTGCATGGTAAAAGCACATTCCTGTCAATAACAACAGGGCTCCACAACTCTAGGTTAGGCTCCTGGAAGAAAGAGCAAACAGCTCCTAATCTCAGTGGTGTTTTTTGTCTTTTTCTGGAAAGATAAAGCCTCTGCATTCTGGAGTTTAAGGGCAGCCAAATAATCTTGCTGTTCCTCTTATAAGTATTAGTTTTTCAAGGAACATTTTTGGCCAAGAGAATAGTTAGCTTCAGGTACGTTAAGATAACAAAGCTGCTTTTTTTTTTTTTTGTTAAAGTTCGTACATTACAGAATCACAGACTGGTTGAGGTTGGTAGGGACCTCTGGAGGCTATCTTGTCCAGTCCCACTGCTCAAGCAGGGCCACCTATAGCTGGTTGCCCAGGACCATGTCCAGTTGGCTTTTGAATATCTCTATGCATGGAGACTCCACAACCTCTCTGGGCAACCTGTGCCTGTGCTTGGTCATCCTCATGGTGAAAAAGTGTTTCCTGATGTGCAGAGGGAACCGCCTGTGTTTCAGTTTGTGCCCATTGCCTCTTGTCCTGTTCCTGGGCACCACTGAAAAGAGCCTGGCTCCATCCTCTTTGCACCCTCCCTTCAGGTATTTATATACATTAATGAGATCCCCACCTGTTATTACAAACCTTAGTGAACTTTAACTCAATGTTGTCTATTCTTAATAAGCTAAAAAATGGCTCACTATGCTGATGTGCTGAAGTGAAGCCTAGATTATGACTGCCCAGCTGTTAGCAATGTCTTACAAGTAATCTTGCTTGTTAAGAAAAATGCACACCTTCTTTACCTAAACAAACATTTCCTCTGAAAGTTCTTCACTTCATTATAAAGCCTTCCCTTTGGGATGATTATGCTGTTTACCTGGCTTGTATGCCCTGACAAGATCTTGAATTTTGAAGAATTTCCATCAGGGGCTGTCTGGAATCAAAACATTGTGATTATAGAGAATTTTATTTTTTTCCTCCAAATCTTCAATACATTCTTGCAAAACACCCAAAATATGGGGAAAAAAAAAAATCAAAGGTTGAATGTCATATCTATATCAGCTCTATTTTTTTTTTTGGAGGGTTTATTTAATTTCTCAATGCATACCATCTGATTGTTTTGATTATGTTATGGATATAATTTTATTAAGTAATTCTTAATAAACCCAGAAGTAGAAGTATTTATATTTATGCATATAGATTTTGCATACAAATCCAGTTTTCCCATGGGTGATATTTTATGCTAAAGAACTGAAAATCACGTTGACAACAATTTGTGTGCATATATGCAACAATATTCACACTATTCCCACAAATTCGTACAATATCTTCTCCAAATAGGCTTTCTTTCTATTTTATCCATTTGATAATGGTCTGGATGGTATAATTAAACAGCTACAATTTTGGAGGAAAAAATAACCCCCAAGCCATTTTCAACCTCCTGTGATGTATTTACTGTTCATTAAAAATGATCTCTAAACTCTAGATAATACCTGAACATTGCACAGTAGTTTTTTCCAGAGAAACAGACATCTTCCTCCCCCACCAGACTTATATGCTAAATGTGCCATGTGAGGTTTTGTAAGAAATCCCGAACACTAACTTTTCAATCACTTGATCAGTAAGTTCATGATCCTTTCACCTTCCTTTTCCTTTCTCTTGTGATTCCTGTCAAAATTTACCATTTCCGTTGATGTGAAGACTGCAATATTATCCATTCATTTTTAAGCGAAGAATAATCTACATATGAAACGATGAAAGGCCTCATTACACCTCAGAGTACAAGTAAAGAATCTTACTGAAAATGAAGCAAATTATACTTTTGCTATCCAAAAGTTTAAATCTAGTGAAAAGTGATTTGGTTCCCCTTGGACAATACTGCTAACAGAAAGAGCAAAATCTTATATTTGGCTTTGCACTAATCCAGAAATGAGACAGAGAAATTTATTCTGCTAAAGAGTAGACAGAAATAAAAACAGAAAATAGTTTTTCAGTGGGATTTGAGTGGGTAAGTTATGAGTGTTTGAGCGGGCTGGTTACTCTGTTCCAAGTTTAGCCAAACTGCAACCTTTCTTTTCCTGTTGGGTATTCAGAAATAAACCATGAAATTGGGGGGGGGGGGGGGGGGGGGGGAAGAAAAGAGGAGAATGAAGCAACTGGAGTTTATTACCTCACAAGAACCATCTGATGGGAATAAAAGGAAGATTCTAAGAAGAGGCAGAGAATCTAGTCAAAAAGCTAGGGCAGAGTTGGAAGATATCATTTCATAATATTCATAGTTTGAAAAAAAAAAATTAGGGTTTTACTTATATTTAGGAGTGCAAAATAATTTAGTATTTTCTGCAATAAAGAAAGCAGCAGTGTATTTCAGTATTAATTTTTCACTGCCTTTTAGGAAGTATCAGACAGAAACCCTATAAATAATATATTGTCCAGTAAATTGTAAATTGTACCACAGAAAAATGTCTCCTTCCTTATACGAGGGTCACTGAAAATCAATACAGTTCCTTCTAAAAAGCTCTTTACAATGTTTTAACACTTGTAGGTGATGGTTCAACTTGTTACGGTTTATAGATAAGTAATGTACAAGAATCACACACAGACACACAACACACAAAGCACTGAAATAAATGTCTGGTAGTACTTCCAGAAGGATCTGATAAAAATAACTCTAGATCTTCTGGTAGATGTTGATTTTTATTTTCTTGCTCAGTGTTGATGTATGAAGCTGTGATGCTGGGACAACAGTTGCAATTACAAACAGTGCTAAAAGGAGAGATCAGTTTTGATGGGAAATCCTAATTTGATAGATTCTTTGGTTTTTAGACTCCCATGTATTGGGTTCAACACTGTCTCCCACAATATTCCTGTATCCAAGCAGGGACATTATGGCCTGGATGGGTGAACCACCAGATGAGTAAAAACTTGATGATTCATCATCTTAGAAGGTAATGGTTAATGGGCTGCAGCCTACCTTGTGTACAGTAACAAGAAGAGGGACTGCCAGGTCTGTCCTGGGACCTGGCCTGCTTAAGATCTTTATCGGTGACCTAGAGGAGGTGAGGAAGGGCATGCTCACCATGTTTGCAGGCAAAACCAAACTGGGGGAACCAGTCCACACGCCCAACAGCAAGGCTGCCACCTGGATGGAGCCAGACTGGCTGGAGGAACGGGCCAACAGGAACCTAATGAAAGTTCCAAAGAAAAATGCAGAGTCCTGCTGTGGGAAGGAAGGAAGAATGCCCTGCAACCATACAGGCTGGGGACTGCCAGGCTGGGGAGCAGCTCTGCTGGGAAGGCCCTGGGGCTCTGGGCCAGCAGCAAGCTGAGCATGGGCCAGCAGCCTGCCCTGGCAGCAGAGGTGGCCAGCAGCATCCTGGGCTGCATGAACAGCAAAGCCAGGAGGTCAAAGGAGGGGATTATCCCCCTCTACTCAGCAGTCATCTGGAGTACTGCATCCAGTTTTGGGCCTCCCAGTGCAAGAAAGGCATTAATAAACTGGGATGAGTTCAACAGAGGGTCACCAGGGTGGTCAGGGCTGGAACACTTGCTTGGAGGCTGAGGGACTGGGGCTTGTTCAGCCTGGGGAAGAGGCAGTTATAGGGGGACCGAACAGCCACCTGCCCATACCGACAGGGAGGTCACTGAGGAGATGGAAACACGCTCTTCACAGCAGTCCATGGCAGGGATAAGGCATAAGTCAAAACAAAAGAGGTTCAGACTGAATATAATGAGATTTTTTTTCCCTATGAGGGCAGGCAGGCAGTGGAGCGGGTTGCCCAGAGAGGCCGTGCCAGCTCTGTCCTTGGAAGTTTTCAAGACATGACTGGATCAAGCCCTGAGCAGACTGGTCTGACCTCATAGCTAACCCTGCTTGCACAGGAGGTTGGACTAGAGACCTCCAATGGTTGCTTCCGACCTGAATTATCCTGTAAATCTGTGATCCCATATAGTAAATTATTATGAAAAATGACCAACAATGCTAATATCTGAATTATAAGAAATTACCTGTCAACATTTTTCTTTTCCTATAATACTCAAGAAAGTGCATTATTTTAGACACAATAAATGAATGTTGTCATATATACAGTGCATTTCACTGCTATGCATTTAATGACACCATGTGCGTTACTAACTTCCTACTTCTTTAAATAAAACAAATTGCCCGGCTAAAACAAAAGACTAACTTGTATAACACACCCTGATGAGGATGGGGAGCAATCTCTTCTTACCTTTCTCATCCTGTGATAATTCCTACTCTTTTGACCTACTGGCAGAAATTTGCACTTCTGAACATCTTCACAAATTGCTTTGCATACTTAATTCACTGAACTGACAGCAGTGTCTGAGGGTAATTTGCTCTGTCTTTACTCTTGTTAGGAGGCCCTCAGCAGAAAGCCTCTCATCAGCTCCAGGGGTTCCTGTCTGTGACAGTCCAAATGGAAAAGAGAAAGTATAATACGCTGCGAACGCCTTTTGTTTTGATTTTACTTGTCTCATGATTAATTAGGAACACACGAACTCAAGATTAAAATGCTCATCCTGAGCATTCAAATCTAGCATGCATAGCCTATCATAGTCTATCACAAATTTAAATCTGTGGAAAGGAGACGTCAAACTTCTGTCTGAAAACTGCTCTAGAATCTGCTGCTGTAAATCACCCTAAATTTCTATCCTAAATTGACTAGGGCCCATTTGATGCCTGCTTATTCTTTTGTCAAGTAGTAATGTATGAGTAAAAGCTCAGAATCACCCATTATAAGAGCACATATTTTGAGCACTGTTTGAAGATAGGCTATTTACCAATAACTGGATTTCTTCAAGTTGTATAGTCAATGTGCTCCGTAGCTAACTTTTTTTTTCTCTGTGTTCTCTAGGAGCATAAGGCTGGAAACAAATGCCAATCACATCCCCCTTTCATGAAGGTCTCTGTCGAAATAAGCTTTCTACTCCATATTTTCTATTGTAATTGCCCTTTCCTGCACCTTCTCTAGCTAAAATTAATCTTCCTGAGATATGGTTGTTTAGACCAATCCCCAGTATCTCAGCTATAGAGGGGCATATACTGCTACTAAAGTAATTATTAGGCAAATTCTTCACACAATGTTTCACTATGTTTTTTTTTTGGGGGGTGGGGGTGTCATTTTAAATTGGTCTGATGGCTACCACAAAACCCACTAACTGGTTGAGAAACATGGGACGTTGCCATTGCTTCCTGTTTTAATCAAAGCTCTGCCTTGAAGTATAACACAATAACTGGAGGAGGAGATTTTCTATAAACTTTTCATAAAAAATGGCAGTGCAAGATTTATGTAAGTGGGAGTGTCTGTGCTCCACTATTGCTACTATATGTTTTCATTAAATTATTATTGCCCAAACATCGCTATTGTTGACAGGCAAGTCTATCGATTGGTGTTATGTTTACATCTATATTATAATACATATTAAAAAAAAAAATCCTCAGTATCTGTGTCAGAAGAATGCTTGCAAAGAGAAGCACAAAACTGAAAGGACCTTTCTAGCAGTTTAGATTGACATGGAGAACAGCGAGATTGCTGATGGACAAGAGCAGGGGATTTTTTTTTTTTCTTTCTTTCTTTCTTTTTTTTTAAATAAGCATAACAGTATCCATCTGTTCCTGGATTTAGAGTGCAGATGTACTCTAAGAAGTAACTTTGTAAAATTGGTATCATGGGGCTATGTGTTCATTCTCCCAGTGACTCAACAGCACACTTGCTCAGCTGGCAAGTTTTAAAAAAGAGAAAGACTATGAAAAAGGTCTTAACTGCTAGCTTTGCACATATCCTGAGATGTAAAAGTCAAGCAGAAGTCTACTGTGTATTACCGCTAGCAATAAGGATTCTGTGCCTGCAATTAAATTAATGTTGCTGCTACCTACTCTAGTGATTCATTCAGCTCTGTCAGATGTCTGTTGGTTCTGCAGTGTGCACAAGTGTTTGTTTTTCTCTTCAGGTTGTTACACGATGAACTCAGTGCAATATGAGACATGCCGATAGCTTACTGGGAATACTTGTACAGAAACAAGATCTTTATTTTGTTCAGACATTGCTACCTACCTGCTTCGCATCTGAAATTACAGCCTCCTCCCAACCCAAAATACCCAAACTCTACAACCTACATCTTCGTTCACCACTTTTTGCGTCCCATTAGACAAACTCTGCTTTTGTTTCATGTGTTTTTTCCCCGTATCACTCATTCTTTCCAACTAATCCTTAACCTAAAGATGATGATTTAGAAGGAATGTCAAATCAAATAGCAACTATTTCTTTACAACATTCTTTTTTGTCATCCTGTTGCATATCATAGCTTTTTCTCCTCTCACTCTTCCTCTCAGCCACAAAATCTGTATGTGCATTTACTACCTCTACTAATCTGTTAGAAAAGAAATGGCTGAAAAATACTTCATTTCTCACAGGATAAGTATTACTGTAGATTTCCACCTTCGATGCCAAAGAAGTCTTAGAAGTGTTTTCCTGAATGTGTTTTATAACTACCACTTTTCAAAACAAGCACTCTATAATACATAGGATAACCTATGTAAATTTACTGGAATAGAAGAAGAAATGTCTCAGAAATGGCCATGCAATGAAGAGAGATTTCCCCTTCATTTCTTGAAATGCTCACCAAGGGTAATCTGTCTTATTTGACACGGGACAAGCGGTGATCCACTATGAACAATTCTCCTGATCACATAACAATGTACTAGTAAAAAAGAAAGTAATGCGAGCAAAAGGGATGGGATCCCTTGTCATACAAGAGAACACCACCACAATGATTTCATGATTAAAATCAGGGGGGAAAAATTGAAGGCTAACTTTGGGTCACAAGTGGGAAACACAGGATTTCTTTGCATACTGGAAGAGTCTTTTGAGAAAACTATGAATAAAAAAGTTTATTTGGAAAGATTCCTTTAAAAAGCCATGAATCTACTTAATGAGGAGTGGTGATCCTTGTCTGCAAATGTTTGACTATATAGTGTTAATTTAACAAGCCATCATTCTGGTCTCTGTAACACAAGCGATACTCTGTGATCTGTTAAATGATCCCCGATATTTATGTCACAGTTGATTTAACAGGAAATGTGCTACTTCCTGGAATATAATGCTTGCGCACACTTCAATAGCACAGCACAATGCAATCTTAGAGATTACTCTGCAGCCACTGATTATGTGGAAAATAACTGAGGCTCATACTTGCCGCTTACTGCCCTTGCACTATTTTGGGGAGGAAAAAAGGAGCCCGTGAGCTAAGAGTGAACCGTTACTTTACTAATCAGGCTGGCAATCCACATGTGAAATCTGATGTGGAAATATTAATTATTTTACTCTTCTCTTGAAAATCTGCTCTAACAGGTAAATATTAAACGGAAAACTATGTTTAGTAGTTTTAGTCAAGACAGTTTTATCCTATGCTGTTCTTAAGGTTTCCTCACTCCCTGCTCCCTGCTGCAGGGTTGTGGCTCTCAAAGCTCCTCGGGCACTAGGGGACATAATTCAGCACATCATCTGCTCCATTTGACCACTAACCACAAGCTCTTCTCTTGGAAATCCTGATGTTTTTTAAGGTCCTTCCTTCTATGAGCTTTTTTCCAAATTCTCCATCTCCTGAGTTCCTTCAGTATATTATTTGGATGATTTTCCATATTTCTCCTCTGAATATACAGTGGGAACTCTCCTAGATCTTTTTCCTTGCTTCCCTTCCTTTTACGTTTGTCCCTGTACTTATCTCCAGGACTTTAATGAAAAAAATAATGATGAGTAACTTAAGGGTTTCTTTCCATTTTAAAATAACTGTCCAAACAATAGTCTTTGTCTGACATCTCCGCAACTTGACAAAGAACTGAATTCCTATGTGCATCTTCCATTCCCCTGCCTTCCTTTGGTGATCAGAAAAGATTTCATTATATTCCTGGTGCACACTCCTATCACCTGGTTCTCCTTTAGGAACCTAGATCCAAACTGATGGAGAGGTGGGATTACTTGCAATCATTTTTAGGTATCTACATCACTGCTAGTCATCTAAAGTTCCCTTAAAGTCTGTAGAAGGAGAAACAGGCATAGTTATAGAGCATTTCAGAAAACTAATTTGCATGTCTTCCTTAGGGCAAATTAAATACAACACAAAGTATCTAAATCACATGCTTTTATCCTATTGAATGTCACTGTGATCTGGCCTGTTCTTTATGCACATAGTTAAAATAGTAATTTAGATTTTTACTATTACACATCTTAACTATGCAATTATTTTCCAATCTGGCCTTGACAGAGTAGAATTGGTCTTTTGTGAAGATGTAGGCAAAGTAATCTTCCTGGCTCATTTCTTTAAACTGACAGTTACGGTTAAAAGTTTTTGGTTTTTTTAACCCTAAATCCTTTGCCTAATCAATCCAGATATGTCTAGCATCTTTAATCTGCTACCTATGTGGTCACATCAGCTTTTAGATGTTTTTTATTCTTAGCATTTCTTTCATATCAACTATGCAAGAGAAAACCTTCCTATAAGCTCCTTCAGTCCAACATCAGTGTCACGCATTCGGAACAATCCTCAGTGACTGAACTTCCTTTCTTGATTTGTTATTTATTCAGCCCTTATTTATTTACATTATAAATACTTCCCCAAAGTGATTGTCTTTAATATAGATGCGTATACAGCCTCTCCATTTGAGTCTGCAGTTAATAACTAATAATAATTATTTTGATGATAAAAACCTGATGTTCTATAAAAAGTGCCACAATCTATTGGATACCACATTACTATATTGATTAGGGAGATAAAAAATCTACAGTTTGGTCCTGTAGCATACTAAGAATCATGAAAAGTCAAATACAAGTTCATCATTTTCCCATAATAAAGATCTTGAAATTTATCAACAACTTCAATCTTTATCTGAAATAGCTTGGGTTAGCAACTCCTCTCTCCCCCCTGAAATGGATGTGTTTCCTGTTTGGTACAAAGTTACTTCTCAAAGCGAGTGCTCACATCCACAGTGGAGACAACAGAACCTAATGGCATGGCCAAACATCTCCCGATTTAAACTGGACTTTAGGAGAACACACTGAAACACTCTCTAGGAGTCATGTTCCTCCACTTAAGAACAGTGTGAAACAGCTGCATATATTCATCCTGAAAAACATATACGGAAAGAAAAATACATAGGAAAAAATTATAATCTTTAACCCTGAAACTTCCCATACTAGCGATTGCTTTGCTTATTTACCTCGCAGCTAAACTTGTATGGAACTGGAAGGAAGATGTGCCCTACAGATGTATCACTGCTCTTAGTATGAGTAAAAATTTATGATCCTACTGTATGACAGCAGTTATTAGCTTGTTTGGTTTTTGTCCATTCAGACACCGCCTGAAGATAAATAAATGATTAAAAAATAAACTGCTGCTTTTTTTGTCCATGGGTCCAGACATCCTGGACTTTATCTGAGTGATTTTAGGAATGAGTCCGAGAATTTTCAGTACAAACAAGCTTCTGGAATGGTTTTTCTTTTGGAGAATGGAATTCTATAGGTAAGAGAGAACAAAAAAATGATCTAAGAATACTTCTGTAAAATCCAGAAACTCCATATTAGGCCCACATAAATGGGCCCATAAATAAGAAAAAAAATGTAACTTTACCTATAAGATTTATTACAGTTAATGTTATTTTTAAAAATCCTTACTGATTACTATAGAAACCTGTTGGACTAATTTTAATAAATACCTCAGGGCTTTTCCATATAAACCAAGGCATACACACATAGTGCTACTGATTACTATCACATAGTGGAGAAAAAAATACTGGATCATTACATCTTTAAACATGAAAAACTTGGTCTTTCCTTCATTCAGTGCTCATTCAAATAGAGGCACAGAAACTCCAATTAACCAAAACCAGCCATCCTCTTGGTTTTCCTTTTTGTTCAGCTTGTGTTTGCTTCTAACTTGATCCTGACTTTTGTGTTTGCTTGGAAAACGCCTATTAAAATACGGCCTAGAGTTAAGATCCAGAGCCTCTGGGGAGCTACTAAAGCAGGGTTTGATTTTGTCAGTCCTCCCAAATGACCCCATTAGTCTCCGAGAGGCAGGTTAAACAGCCGCAATACCCCGCAGAGGTCTGTCCTCGGACACGGCGCCCAGATGCACGTGCGCACCTTGATACGGGTGAAGGATCCTCGTGGGTGGACAGATGCAGAAGGGTCTGCGCTCTGCTCGGGAAGTCGTCCCACGTTCTCATGCTTAGCGGGGAGCTACTGTCTTAAACACTGCCTTATATGCCTTAAATACTGCCCTGCGGGGGGGGGGGGACAAAGTCTCCACTGCGGAGTAGCACCGCCTGCAGCCCTTGCACCCTCTGCCTGCCATTGCCCACCCGGCACGCTGGTCATGGGGGGTCCCGCGCCAAGCCTCCAGCCCCTCTCCAAAACACGCCAGTGGGAAGAGGTGATGGTGTCTCCCCCTGATTCTTACCCCCACTACTCTTATGGCTAATGGGGCTTGTGGAGGGCGCATGCAGGGCCCCCTCTCCTGCCTCTGTGGGCAGATGTGAGGCTGTCGGATGTGGGAATTGCTTAGGGACATGGTGTAGTGGTGGACTTGGTAGTGTTAGGTTTACGGTTGGACTTGATGATCTTAAAGGTCTTTTCCAACCTATACGATTCTGTGATTCTGTGAATCTGCCTGTCGTACACCAGCCCCGGGCCAGGGAGGGGCGAGGGGGCTGGAGGGGAACCTCTCTAGGTAAAACTAAGCAACGTTATTAATAATAGAGTCTGACCCGTGGTCCCAACTAAATTAGTGTCTGTTTAAACACAAGAGCCAGGGATCACCATTCCCAGCCCCATTTTCTGAAAGCAAAAATCAAACTTACAGTAAGTTAAAAAAAGCATTCTTTAAGCTATATTAATTTTTGTTTTGTGTGCTAATTTAATATTTTGTTTTGTCAATCTGATGACCCCATATGCATCAGGGAGCGCAGATGTGACAAACTTGGAGAGCAGGGGGGCGAAATTTAGAAAAAAAATTAATAGGAATATTCAGAAGCTAGAAAAGTCTAAATAATCCATGTGCAGCAGGGTTCATGCTATGTTTATCTAAGAAGGCAGCTATCTTCTTGACTGAGGGGAAATTTGTATTGCTTTGCTTTTTTACCTTTTTTAGAAAAAAAGTATTTTAAACTGGAATAAAATTATGTGTCGAGGTTTTAAACCACATGCAGGGATGATTGCAAGGGGTAGGCAATGAAAGCTGTAATCATTGTAAGTGGTGTATAACAGACCTGAAGTTTTATGAATGGACAAGAAATTATACCTGCCTATCCTCTTCATGTATCCTGTAAGACTGTCTTAGTTATCAACATCTGATTCACACACTTTTGTGAATTTGTTATATTCACAAAAATATAACAAAATATAACAAATATTCAAGATATTTGTTAATAACTTGACTATATGCAATTTTACACAGTGTGAGCAGTAGTAGCACTAGTAACCCACCAATAGAGTGTTTAAAGAACATCTTCCAGTTAAATGTCCGACTCATTCTCCCTCCTTCCCTTTCCAAAAGTTGCTGCCACCAGAAGAATTAATACTTACCTTCACAACCTAAAAGTTATTTAGAACTAGAGTCTGCCACCGTACTGGACCACCAGTAGTTCATGAAATCCCTAGACTGAGGGGCTGTGCGGCTGAGCCCGGGCTGTGGTCAGTAGCGTGACTCCTGGAGCTGGGTATCATTTCAGTGTGCAGAGGAGTTACAGAATTGGGTCCCTCAGAGATCACTGCTGCAACATACTGTATGGTGCTGCTTATCTGTGGCTTTTCTTATTTGGCCTAGGGACACGTTTCCCTAGTTTATGCAAAACAGAAGTCAACAAAACAGATTCTTCTCCAATCACATTTTAGTTTCACTTGGATTTTTTTTCCCTGCTGCAATATATTTTACTTGTGTTTATAACAGAAACAAAGGACAAAACCCCCCAAAGTAAACATATGGAAAAATCCCTGCCTTTGGTCTTTGGAAAAATTTCTCTGAGATGATATATTGCCTCATGCACTAATATACACAGTTTGAAGGAAAATAATGGGTACATTGTTTCAACAATAGAAAATTACTTTAAACATTCAAATAATTGAAATGTACTAACACACACAAAAAGACAGTCATCTCGGTTAGTTAAAAAGCACAATAATCTTTCCCAACAGTACTAACAATGTTGAACTTCCTAGGGTGATGGTGAAAGATAGCCAGCTAGCAAAGATGATTAAAAAAACCGTGTACAGGTGGTAATGGCAGATGTAGGCGGAAAGTGTCAGAAGTAGGCAGTCAGAAATATTTTGGAAAGATGCACTCTACCTGTGTAGCCCAGCGAATTGTCGCCATTATCAGAGGTGGGGAGTGGTGTCCCGCTGTCGTTCCCCCTCTCTAGGTCGTCGGAGTCTGTCGGAAACAACACCAGAGCTGCTGATGGGGTCACAGGAGTAACAGTAGTTGCCATTTCGATCACAACACGTCCAGACACAATTAAATCCACACATGACAGCAAGAGCCACGGTGCCAGCGCACGGCACACGCCGTCCTTCCCCCGCCTGCGTGGTGGTGCCCAGCGAAAGGCGGCCGGGAGCATTGCCCCGGGGTCCCCAAAACACTGCCCGCTGTCCTTCTCTGCTCACCCCAAGTCTCGCTCTGCAGCCCGCCAGGCGCGGTGGCCACCCTGCCAACCAGCCAGCGCAGGCTGTGGTGAGCATATGGGGACGGGAAGGCAGGGGAGCTGAATGCTAGCATTGCTAATTTTCCACCTTATTGTTAATCAAAGCTATTGACTGTGATCACTCCCCATCATCGCTTCATCTCCTGGCAATTACAGACTCGGGGGACTTCACCTCTTTGTGGGGAGGAGGGGGGGGACAACTGTGTCTTGGCAAGCACGGGGGGGGCTGCTCTACCTCTTCTGGAAGATGGGGCAGGGGAAAGGGGTAGAGCCCCTCTATGAAAAGGCAACAGTTCAGTAGCATAAGGAGTAAGATGCATTTTCTGAGTTGAAAGATGCTTGCAAGGAAACACTCAATTTTAATGTCACATTACAAAAAAAAAAGGGGGAAGGCAGCTGGTCAGCTAAACACATACATGAACACGTGTTTTAAGACCCCAAGATAAATTGCTGATCAAAACACCACAAAGCACCGTGAAGATAACTCATAATAATGAACTAAATAATTCAAAGCAAAAAATAAAATAAAAATCCCAGTGGCTCTGAAAACAAAACAGCACAACCCAAAGGAATTTGTTGTCAATATCAGTAGATCTTTTTACTCTCGTCTATACAGCCTAATGTTTATTAAATTCTATTTTTAATTTACTTTTGAGAGTGCACTGTCCAACAGATAGCACCTAAAGAAAAAATTATATTTTGTTTAAAAAAACCTGCAAGAAGCAAATCGCTCTGCAAGAATATCGCTACCACAACAATAGGCTGCTTATTTCTTTTTCCTGTTGGCAGGTGTCAGATAATTTATTAATTATTGCAAAGACCCTGAATAGGAAAAATATGTTTTGCGCTCTCACACACAGACATATTCTGGACTTCTATAATGACTGAAAGTAACTGTACCTTTTCAATAAAATGCGCATGCTGCTAAAAATCATTCTGAAGTTTCACAAAACACCTAAAGCAACTCTGTATGAAATTAAACTAGAAAAAAACATAAGTGGATTTTTTTCCTGGATGCTTAATTTTACTAGCTCAGTCAATCTAATTTGTAAAATGTGATGCCACACATTCATATTCTCCATTTGTTTTTTAAACAACCTTTAAAAGAGACAGCATCCTTACAAATTGAAATCTTTTTAATGAATTACAAAAGAACAAAAAAAGAAAACAAAAATCCTCAAGACCAATCCATTTAAGGGGACTTACTGGAAAAAATATTTCTTTAAAAAAGTCAATTAAAGAATTGATAGCGTGCCTTTTAAAATACTGTTGCGCAAATTAAGAAAATAAAAGACCAAACAACAAAAAAGAACCAAACGCCAAGATGGTGTTTCATCTTGGCAGATGAAAAAAGTGAAATATGTTCATTTATTGGTCCATTCATCTTTGCTGGCTCACTAACAGCCAATGTCACGTACATCTTTAAAATCTGCTCTGAAAATGGCTGTAGAGTGACTGGATCAACATTCTGCTTCTCCAGATTGCTCACTTATTTGCATTCAAGGGTTGATTGGGTCAGAGTTTTAAATTACAGCAGTAAAGGACAGAAGGACGGGACTTTTTGTCAAATTAAGAGGCAGAGGCTGTGCCTACTTTTTTTAGGGCAAATGTTTATAATCGATTACAGAAAGCTCAGACCGAGATTTTAAGCAACGAACCTGCTGATCACCATTTTGAAAGATTGATTGCCTTCTAGGAGATTTAACCACACACTACTCAAAATGATGAAGAAGAAGGAAGATGCGCTGAAAGCTACTGGAGTGTTCTACGTGTCAGTGTAACGTCTGGCGTCGTGCAAAATATAATTGCATAAGGAAATGATGTTTTTCACCAAGATACTCCCTCAGACATGGCATTCTCAGCCACGGGCCACCCTCCAATGTAACACCTCGCAAAACAACTGATGCTAATGCCCTTTAGCAAGGCTCACTTAGGAGTTTAAATAGGAGCAGTCTCCATTTCAGAAATGCTGTGCATTCGATACAGCCAACAGGACATGAAAGCAGCAGCTTTAAAAACTCGGCTACAACTACTTGCAGCCATTTAGGCATGAAAATCTTGGCTTCAATCCCTCCACTGACGGAAATGAGGGGATTAGTCTCTTTTTAACACTACTGATAGTTACCTGATCTCTGTTAGTAACAATGCACTTGTTATTTACAATCCAAAACCAAAGAGACATTATTCACTCTCCCATTCTTTGAGAAATGCTACTTTTCCACCTGATATCGAACATGATATTCAACTAATGTTAAATTATGGTCTCTGGCTGGAAATGACTTTCACTAATGATGATTGCTGAAGTTCAGTTCTTGCTGTGGGTGAATTCTACCCATTTCACTGAACGATAAGTCTGTGCCTAAGTCCTACGTTTCACGTTGTGGCCCCCTGCACTGGGCTGAACTTAATTTCAGCTCTGTCACAAGATCCAGCTTTGCCTTTGCTTGGGAGTCCCTGTTAAAACTTAACAGAAATAAGTACTATTGACTTAAACAGCACATTTCACCATGAAACTGCTGTGAAGGCACTCTGTTGAATGGATGGTAAAGGGCCTGAATGTTATGATGTGATGTATTTCTTATGACTACCGTGCTGTAGGATCAGGCAATTTTCCACTTGGCTTTGCTAAACATAAGGAACGATTTTACATCGTTACACGTTTTGACCTAGTTGACATGCCAAAAAAAGTGAAGGGAATGAATTATATAACCTGGAACAATTCACCTGATATATGAAAAATTTACAGCTCAGTCTGAGTCAAAGTGGAGGCTGAACTTGGTGCCTCATCCCTCAGAGAAATGCCATAATCACTCTATAACAGGTTTCACAGAACTGACAGAGAGAGATGTCCCTCAAAACAACTGTCCAGTAAGGTTGAATGTCTTGGTTGAATTTCTGTATCAGACAGGAGGAATTTAAACCAAGGTCTCTGATATCCTAGCTGCTCAGAAAAGCCTATTTTCAGGGAAATAAAACTTACACTTTAAAAAATGTCTTAGCAGTAATTGGTTGATTCATTAAGGGAAACAAACAAACAAACAAAACCCTAAAAAACAACCCAAAACAAACCCCAACATTTACTTCAACAGAAAATTACTTTTACCTGTAAGTATGCAAAACTTCAGCAAGAAGGTAAAAGGAGTAAAAGGAGTCCTCCCCACTTTTTTCTTTATAGTCCCAAACAGGTTTATTTTGGAAGAGGAAGATGAAAAGTGAAGCCTTGACTAGCAAAGAGAAAAAAAGGAGCAAGCCACCCCTTATCAGTTGCTACTACACTTTTCTTTCACAGGAGCATTTGAGAGAGGCCTCATTTGAGAGGGTGAAGACCCTCATCATGATGAAAAATATCTCGTTCCCTCTTTCCATAGCCATTTCCAGAGCCACCATTCATTAAGTTGGGCAAGTACCTTTAAGGCATTAAAAAAAACCCAACAAACATCTATTTTGGCTTGATAGGAGAGTGCTAAGTTTACCAGCTTTTGGTGGAATGGTTTCGGGTTTGGTCAGTGCAGCCCAAGCACAGATGACACCTTCAAAGCAGCAAGAGGATTTGGCTTAATCATACAAGTTCAGAACAAGTTTAGGTGGTCCAATGGCAGTCAGATAGCACCAAAGATTTATGTGGATGTGGGGAACCTTTTCCAATGAAATTTCCACTGAAATCTGTAATTTACTCCATTTTATTGGACTGGAGCTGGAGCTACTATACACCATTCATGTTTTAATTTACATATCTTTAACTCTTCAAAATAATCAGAAAATCCAAATACTAAATATTTACTACTGTTATTCATTCTCTCAGCTCCTACAACCCCTCAAACCAGACACATTTATTTTCACAGCTACTTACATTCAAGTGCTTTGTGCAATCCTAACCTCAAAAATTATATTAAACATGCTTTTAACCATGGCTCTGCTATTCATAGAAAAGTCACCAGCGATTTTTTTTTCCACCAGAAAGTGATGCCATCAGTTATTGCTTCTTTTGTACCAGGGAGATATGTCTGTATGACACGTTTTATTGATGATACATCCTTAAAAGTCCCCAAATGATTCAGTATTGATGCCCTGGCCCTGGCCCATCCTCCTGGAGGCCATAAAGAAAAATTGAAAAGACCTAAACAGATGCAACTTCTTACTACTGTAGGAATCTCATGTATCTGAGTTTCTACGCTGGTCATTGTTTATCGGAAATTAAAGCCATCTACTGAAAAATGTCTGACTACAAAAATAGTAACTGTTGCCATATTTAATTCCAAAATATATAACTTCATTATTTCTTGTTACGTTTCTCTAAATTTCATTATCATCATCAGCTTGGGGGTACAAAATTGGGAGGAAACAGCATGAACAGCATTTTGCAAATGAACATTAATAAAAGATTAGGGTGAAGCAAATGAATATAAACTACTATCAATACTAGAATTGTGTTCTACAAATTGGATCAATTCCCATTGATTTCTTTCTAGTGATCTAGAGGAATTCAGGAAGAGACATCAGAAAAAAAACCCAGCTGTGACAGCATCAAACCACAACCTAAGATGAGGAACTAAATTAGTAGCCTGTTTTTTTCAGTACTTTGATTTATTCTAGGTTTTCACTGGAGTTACATTAGAAATACACTATAATACGTCTTAAGGGATAGTTGATTTAATTCTGTTTCTTCATTTGGTTATTCATAATGACAAAACATTTTACACTATCAGAGTATAGGTAAGTAAGGATAGAACCTAAGGGAGAGCTACCGTTAATATATCTAAATAGTAATAGTAATAAAACTAACTTTGTAGAGGGAAGTAGTATCTAAAATTATATGTTTATTTTGAAAAATACAGACAAGCTTTCAAGAATGTAGACCTATTCTTCAGATCTGGAACAAAAAGGAAAAACTTCAAGCTATGTGCAGAATTGGGAATAATTAGGCCACCCTTAGACTACCAGAGCTTGGTAAACACAGGTCTATATCAGAAGCCTATGTAGCATATGGCTGATTAATCTGGAGAATATCCTTACCGATGTTTCATATTAGCTGAAAGGAAATATTCTATTATTTTTCATAAGATTTAATAAAGCAAGTTTCTAGAGACATTCACATTCAGCCAGCTAACTTGTTTAACTTGGATAACTTTAGGGAATTATGACCATTTTCATAAGCTAAGAGTCTCCACAAGTAATTAAGAAGTCCTTCATTAAAAGTTTACACTGCTCAGCTGCCTCATCTTAAAAGTTAAGAAAGGTTTAAGCTAAGGAGAAAAGGCAGGAATTTGTTCTCACATAATGGCTTCAATCTGAGGATCTGGCACAATTAAATTACAAGTAAATTCATAAGGATGCTTTTTATTAATAGGCTGTACAAGTATGTTCTAGCGACTCAATATGTGGTTCTAAAAATAAAACGTACACTTATGCACAGGTACAGAAATGTTATTCATTACGCACAAGAGACAATTTTCTGATGAGCACAGAATACTTTGTGGTGTAAAAAACCCCTTAGAAACAGATTTTTCTCAAAAAAGAAAGAATACAGCTTTTATTTAATGGTTTGAGTATCTTTTTTGTTGTTGTCTTCAAAGAACAGTGCATATGACTGAAATCCTGACAAAACCTCAGTAGTGGATGCTATTTAAACACCTTTCCTTCACTTCATTTTCGTGATGCATTCAATAACAGCCTTTAACTCAGTAAAAAGTAAATGAGGACTCCTGGTTACGCAAAAGCAGTAAACAACCTCTTTGCATCTTTATGCTGCCAGTAAACAACCTCTTTGCGTCTTATTTATTTATTTATATTGGAAGTAGGTAGTAAACATAGGTGTTAGCAACTTCACATGGATCCAGCAAATACATTTTATGGAGTAGCATAACTATGATTGTTGGGTTTGTTGGTTTGTTTATTTTTTAAATCTGCGTCACTTGGTTTCAAATTCTAAAGCTGAAGCCTTATGTGGGATCAGTCACGCAGGAAACCATACAAATATAATTACATAGTGACATTTCTGACTGAACACTTACATTCTCAAAACTTGGTATTTAGCAGAGAGCATGTAAACATGCACCGTAAGACTTTGATGCTCGCAAACCTGCCTATTGTCCTCTCTCCACTTCCCCCCACACCTTGACTTCTTCTAGCTCTTCCTTGCACTTCTCGGGCTGTCCCTTGTAGCGCTCTCCTGTTCTGCATCTGCTCCCATTTCTTTCCCTGCCAGATAAACCTGGAGGTAACAGCCATTCAGGCTAATTAAATGGTGCTGGAAGTGAGTTAACAGGTGGTGGCCCCAGCTGCTTTAGTTGCAGGGGTAGATAAGAGACCCATCACTAGCCTGTACAAGGCACTATGATTAATTAGGACAAGAAGCCATTTTCTAAGGAGAGACAACCAGATTTATAACAGAATTTTCTTCTCTAAGGCAACAAGCAAACCTTCTCCAGAAAATACAGAAACAAATAACTTATTCTGAAGCGCTCACCAGTTGTCTTGACTATGTTCAATATGGCATATGCATAAGACCTATTTGGCATAGGTTTCTTCATATCAATACTTTGTATTTTCTTTTTACGGCAAGCTCTGAATTTGACCTTACTTCAGGAAATTTCCTCTCCCTTAGAGGCTCTCTTATTTTGTTTTCTTCCAAGTAAACTTACATGTTTCTCAAGAGAGTTCCGATTACTGTGGGAAGTACTATCAAGACATTTAAATAATAGCAACTAGCACCATGTACAGTTGAAGAACTTGTTATGCAAGCTTCCCATGCAATCCACCAACTCCACTGGACTTCTTGCAGTAATCCCCTAACCATTGTAATCTACTCTGTGAGACTACACCCAGTCCTCCAGGCATTGACCCCCGGAGCTTCTGCTTCTATGACTTTAGCCCTGTAAAGTTGTTTTGAGGCTGAATTATGCAGCTGCTTTACAAGTAGCTGCCCCCAAAACAGTAGCAAAGAACTGGGTTCATTTTCTCTTTACCATAGAACTGGAACACAGGAAGAGACCCACCATGCTTAATTACCCCTTATTTTATTCAGCTGAGTGGTGAACTTAGGAAAGGTGATGAATTTCCCTTGTTAATGACTACTACAAACAAACAATGAAAACGCAGGAACTAATTCAACATGCCAACCCCAACAGCCTTGCAGTCACATGATTTGAAATTAAAACTACCATAACAATGAACATTGAAGGGGATGTACACAATTCAAGAGCTGAGAAAGCCCTTTCTTATTCCCTTGCTTTCCTGTATATGCAAAGTCATCTTCTGAGTTGTCAAAGATATATCTGCAACACAGCTGTGTCATTTACATTTTACTAGTCTATCTGCAGAGCTCAGCAAGAAGAATAATATTAAATCAATGTATGTCAACACTTGTTTATAGAAAGAACGGACATACTTACACTAATACACTGTCCAGCAAGGGAATACACTGGCACATTAAGTAAGCCTATTAAAACTGCTATATAAGCAAGAAAGTCTCTCTGATATTGCAAGAATCCCAGGTCCTTTTTTTCAGGAGACACTCCTAGCTACATTTCTAGCTGTCCTGGTTTGGTTTTCTCCTCCTCTTTTTAGAAGGACAGCATTTTGCACCAGTTTGCTGTTGCCAACACATGTTCTCTACCTCCCAACAGTGACTTCAGCCACATTGTGATTACTGATACCCTTAGCATATAGATTTCTCAGGGGAAATGTGTCTGGTTGTTGCTATTCTGTGCTTTCCCTTCCTTTTTGCCTTCCACAATCCCAGCCCTTTGGCTATGACAGAGAAGGCAGCAGACAGGACAGGCTCTGCAGGTCCTCTTCCTTTCATACCTAAAGCCACTCACATTCTATTTAACCTGACTTATGCACAAAGCAAAGACCTGATAATGCTATATTCGATGGGGTGATTCAATGATTTAAAAAAGGTTTTAACCCCGTTGTAGTTTACAATTAAAATCTTCGTGGCCTAACAGAAAGTGATTTAGTAAGTAATGTACAGAGATGATTTTGAAGTGAAATGAAAAGGTGAATTGCAAGGTAAACAAATATTCACACTGACTTGTAAAAAGACATGGAGTTGAAAAACATACCATGTCAACCAGTACAGCTCTACAAGAATAAATTTACAAGCTACAAGCATCATCAAATCACAAATATATATCCATGCAAAGTAGTAGTAAATCATGTCTGTCTAGAATTCCCTTTCCTATTAACCTTCCAAGACAGTGAATTACCCGCAGATATCAAATGATTCTCACTTGCAACACTTTAAAAAAAAAAAATACAAAGAATGTTTCCTTTTATTCATACTGAGTAGAGGTAAGTACTTCAGGGAAGTTTTTGTCTTTTGTTATTAGATCACAGGGGTTCTTTCTGTAAAGCTCTTCCTAAGAGCTACTGCTTTTGTGCAGCGTAGTGAAATGTGTTCTACAAAGGAGGTTTTTAAGTTTGTCCCTTGGAGAGAAGAGAAGCTGTACAACAGGTGTTCCTCCTTTCTTTGTTTACCTGAGCTGACTACTCACTACTCAAAATCATATCCTTAAGAAAACAAATGATGGAGCATGTAAGCATTTGCCTGGAAAATTTGATATTAGGCTGAAGTCCTTTCTTGTTAAAGCAGCAAAATGCTCCCATTGACTGTATGCAGAGTTCTGTTAGCACAGCTGTGAATACTTCAGGGAAACGGGAGAAAGAGCCACAAATAAAGAATTAACAATTGCTATCTGCTCATAATGAAACATACACATATGTCCCAATCAACTTAATAATTCTCAGTCTAAACCAGGAAAAAAAAATCATAAAATAGCGGTAAGTTAATTTAATAGTTCCTAGTGGTTCTTTAGCATCTTCCAGCTGGGAATCTCATTTCTCAGTGTGATTAATGTCAGCCTCAAAAGAAAGCACAGGGTCAAAAATTACTCCAAGTTTATGAACTCAAACTCCAGACAAAATAGAACAACGATGAAAAGAAACAGCCGAGGAAGACAACAATCAATAACTCTTCTATCTTGTCAGAATTCAACTCTGCAAAATTAATACCAGATCAAAATTAATACCAGAAATCATACAACACAGCAAGGGGTACCTACGTTTACAAGGATCTACAGATTTCGCTAGATATTGTCAATTTGTAATATTGTGGACATTGAGCATGGGAATTACTAGCTACAGGCAGTAATTTTGAAACAAAATAGGACCTTCAAGAGATCCATGGGAACCCCTGAAATAATTAGAGCTGTAACTGGAAGCCCAGAGCCCAGAGCAATAAAGTACGAACACTGAAAAATATGTTTTAAACTACACAAATATGATGAGAACAATGCCAGTGTAAACAACAAAAGCAGTTGCATCAAAATTTTGATGGGTAGGACTATCAAGGTGGCAAAGACGGACCAAATCACATATCTATGTTCAAAAACCAACCGGACCTTTGAGAGAAACTGCCCAATAAGACATAACCTTACCAGAAAACTCAGTTTGTGTGTTGGTAGATACAGAAGGACATCTAAATAGCAAATGAAAGGAAACAGTTACGCCACCCTTAAAGAGCAAAACCAGAAAACCCAGATCAGGAAATTAGGCTTCTCCTAGTAAGGGACTTATGTATCATCACAGCAATGATTTGCAAATGGAAGCACAGATAACTAAGAACGCATTGTGTCAGATTTACTTGTAGAAAGTTGCCCAAGTATATCATTGCTGGCTAGGTCACAGCTTTAATATCTCAGAGCTAAAGTACAACACTGTAAGAGTGACAGCTCGAAAAAAGAAAAATTTCTTTAGCAAAGCCCGATTGTTTGTTTGTCCTAACTTCATTAAATGTGTTGGTGCAGCTGCTTTGGGCAGGAAATAAAAAATACTTCTGAAGCAACATTATACATATCATATGTTTCTAGCGTGATTGGTTCCATATTGTTGGGGCCCTCAAGCACCTCTAGCAGAGTTCCTCAGCAAATTTTAACGTGTCAAACTGGATAAAAGTCAGAAATAGATGCTTTATCCCTACGGGCTAGGACAACTGCTATCCAGGACAGAAACTCCAGCAGGGAAGATGATGCTCTGGCTTCGATCTGAGCACTGCATGCTCCCGTGGGCTGCCGGTAAGAGCACAGGGCCTGAGCCCTGAGGTGGCTGCCAGCAGCCCCCTCCAAACTCCTGCACACCCTGGTGCCCTCCGGGTTCCTCTCTGACTATTCATGGCTGAGACCTCAGCCCAAGGGTGCCCCAGCTCAGTGGGGCCAGCAGCCCACAGCCCTTGCTGGGTACCACAGGTGGGCAACAGGCTTTTGGAGCACAGCAGATGTGTCAACAGACTAATCAAATGTCCTTCAGCAACACTTTTACTACCTAGTCAATAGGGAAACTTATAATCCAGTTAGATTTCAAGTTGAAAACTTCAGCTCACTGCAATGAACCTTTAAAACTAAATACCCTGAGCAGAAAATAAGTATACCACATAACAGAGTATATCAGAAGATCAAGTCACTGATAAACACAGAGCTGCAGAACCAGATCTGTATGCATAACCTAGCAATTGCAAGCAACTGGTGGCTCACAATTCAGTGATACATCATTACTACTACTGAATTTAAAAGACTGCATGCTGTGTCTAAAGGTTTGCTAGTTTGGAACTTCATCGTAGGATGATTTCTAGATATGTTCAAGATTATTTCAACCAGTATGCTAAATTTCTACCATACAACAGACTAAAACGGACAAACATTTAATATTATTACTGACTTCAAATTTATTTTATTGACGTTGTTGGGAATATAGGTATGAAAGATTATGGAAAAAGGAGACAAGAGAGCAAAACAAAAACACAAGAACCTAGAGAAAGAAAAGCATATTTAGCATATTAAAGGCAATTAATCATCTTTCATTTTAGCAGGCCAGACTACAGAAAATTCCTGGGAAAACACTGTAATTTCAGAAGGTGCTAGATATGAAAAAAAGAGACTAACACATTGGATCAAATAACGTATCCAGCTAGAGACTGATCTGACATTGAACCCTGGTTAGAAAGTAAAACAACACAAAGCAGAATGGTATTGTTTTATTACACCAATTTCATATTTCAAATAGAAAAAAAAAAAAGCCTCAAAAGATAGTGAGGAAATTTAAACTTTAAAAAAAAAGAAACAGTACTGAGTTTACCACATCACTCCCATTACTCAAGTTGTACAGTTTATCTAACTTTACTGAAACTTGTGTTGTTGTTGTTCTACAACTGGAAAGTGAGAAAGGAGATGTGATACGATCTTGAAAGTATAACACTAGAGATAAATAAGCTGTAAGTGTATGTAAGTGCTCAAAACTGAATACAACTGAAGCATTAAGCAAGTCAGTGAAAAAGAGCTTACATCTGAGATGAAGGCTGTTTCAAGCGCACTTCAGCAAAAGCTTCAAAAATGGTTAAACATTTTAGAACTTTTTCTTAGCTACCAAGGACTGAGCAATGAGAACAGAAACATTTGTCACTACAAATAATATAATTAAAAATAATCCACGATGTTTTCCCTATAGTTTTTATTTTTCTAAATGGCTATAGCAAATGGCTATATTTTTGAAAATGCATTTAGTCTCAGAAAAGAATGCACTAACACATACAACATAAAGAAAGTTATATTCAGTGATGAAAGGTAAACTGGGTAAAAAATTGAAATAAATAAATAAATTTTAAAAATCTCCCATAAGCACCGACTGAATGTTAACTAGTTTTACACTGATTGGCACTCATGCCTATGAAGGCTCCCTAAGCAAGCTCCTATTTAAGCTTTTCTTATCAGCTTGAAACTTGACCATAATTATGTTTAACTAGATTCAGGCTGAGTGTGTCTCAGGGTCCTGCCCCCCCAGTCATCCCAATCAGAGTCCTAGAAAGAACTTTCCCTGGTTTCCTTACAGCCTCCCACCATGGGTATCTTTCTCAAGGCAACCAAAAGACAGAAGCTGGTGTATGGCGAAATCTTGTCTTAATATGAAGACAAAATGTAACTACATCTCGCATCCACTGGTTCAGACATAGCTTTGAGACTCCTTCCATCTTTATTTAAGATTTTGGTTAAGATTAGCAAGTGAATTCAGAAAACACTAGAGCAGGATACCACATCATCTACATCTGTTGGGTAACAGAAACCCTGTTCTGTAGAAAATCAGACTAAAGTAAAACACTTCCAAGCCCTTCCCCATCCCACTCAGCTGAGTTTATCAATATATATTTCATAATGTGAATTAGTAACGTGAATACAAATTATGTATTTCATAAATCTGAATGACTCCAGTTCCACAATTTGAACAATTATAAAGATTCTTACAATTGAAAATAAAGGCCATTCATAAGAAGAAAAAAATTTACTTGATGAAAAATGCTATAGGCACATGGAGATTTTTCTGATGATCAAAGAAAATTTAGTTGAATTTAAGCTGACCCCTCATTTATCATATCCTGTGGGCGAGTCAGTTAATGACTATATTGATTCTCTTTTGCGTTCATTCTTATATACATCATCCAACCAAGGTGAAAGTAACCATAATATATTAATTTTAGAGAAAAATATTTCAATGATAAATATTTGAAGTTCCAGTTAAAAATTATTATTATACAATAGATTTGCTGTACTGAAATTATGGGACATATTCATATAATCACAGTGGGAAATATCACATAATATGCACTAGGTGATCTCTGGAAGTAGTGTGTTGCTAGTAACTAAAATGGACTTCAACAGAATTGTATCAGCCGAGGATCTGATACATGTTAAGTGCCACTTTTCGCTAAACTCAGGAGTACTGGATTGCTTGGGAACCTTTGATCGTTCAGAGAACAATGATGAAAGTGGTACTTGAGACCACGGTTTCTCTAGCCTACCAGTATCTGAAGATGAGAAGAGGGAAAAATATTCCATTTCTACACATGTCTGATTTCACAGGCATCTTACGGAGTCTGGGTTTTTGCTCTCACTGAAATGTAAAGAGCAGAGCACATGACTCCCACCCTAATGTTTGTCTGTTTTGAAGAAAAGTTGATCAATAAGAGAAATGGAAATTATCTTTCTTCCACAGGGAGAAAGGATGCTCTGCACTTAGTGCAGTTGCCTTCAATCTGTGAAGAAAAGTATAGAGCAGACTGAACTAGTATGTGACTAAAACACAGCACAACATATCTAATAATACCCTATCAACACAATATGTCTTTTAAAAATACTGGAAGCAGTGTCAGTTTTTAATTTGACCTCCCTTTCACAAAATGTATCTCTTGTTCTATCTTGTACAACTGGTTTTCGTTTTCCAACTAAACAGCTCAACTAATGATCAATCCTTGATTCCTAGACCAATTAAATCAGTTATTATTTTATTATTTGCCTATTTAGAAAGTTTAATCTTTGCAAGATCTTTTCGGTGTTTTCTTCATTTAAAAACCTCTTTTTCAACAGCAAACTTTTCCCCAATCAAGCGTAAAGTCTCCTGGCATTTTTTTCAACGTTTCAGGTTGTTCAGTGTTTCAGGTTTAGTTAGCAGAAAGCAAAACAAAGTTGAAGATGCATCTTTGTGAAAACTGTGTTTGCACAGGCTTCCGTTAGCTGCGGAAAGGTCACCGTGCTAAAGGAAGCTGCAAGGTGGTAGGAAAGTTTATCTTACGATTTTAGTTAAGCTCTTTGGAGAAAAGAGAAAGAGAGAGAGAGAAGGGGAGAGAGCACACATTTGGTCCAGTCTGGGGCTCCTTTTAAGGAAACAATTGATTTCTTTCGTAGTTTTATTACGAGAAAAACTGAAAACAGGTATCTGAGGAAAACAGAACCAGATCTCCCATTGCAAGGACGCTCAGTAAAATCCGGTTGGTGTGTCATGCAGTGCTCAACCCCAGGGAAAACCTGGCTCGAGAGGAGCCCCCGACTGCTGCAGCTGGGGCTGGAGCCCCGCGGAGGTCAGGGAGGTGGGGCGACGCCTCCGGGGAGAGCTTCCTAGGGGCCCAACAGAGCTGAGTTACAGCTGCTGCTGCTGCTGCTGGAAGGGGAGGAGATGAAATTATAGCGCGGAGTGGGGAGGCAGGGAAGGGAGAAAAGCAGAATGTCTGAAGGGATGAAAACAATGCAGTTTCACTTTCATCCCTCTAATATTCTCAGAAATCGCTTTAGGGGGATGAAAGCCATCACTTGAAAGTCTGATTCCTCTGTCTTTATGCTTTGCAGGCATCTACAGAGAGTAGAAATAAAGTTATAATGAACAAGCATTAAAACCAGTACAGGCTGTTGCCTGAATCCCAATTAAGGCAGTGCAGCCAGATAGACGTTCCTTCAACAAACATTGTGGCCAGTTATTTTAGCCAATAGCACCAAAAAAATAGGCAGTTACAAGATGATTCCCCCATCCCAAAATCCCTGCAAGTAAAAAGACTCTTGTACAGTCTTATGGTCACAAAGACATAAACTTGAAACTTAGGAAACTGTAGAAGTGAAGCTGCACGACTGATCTTACTACAGCTTCCCTAGCCACGTCTTAGTCATTAATTCCACGACCATATCAAAGTATTCTGCCAGTGCAGAGAACAGATGATGCTCCGTCAACAAGCAACTATGCAGCTTGATTTCTCCTTATTGTTAATATATATTCCAAACACCACTCTACTGATAGTTTCATTTTGCTAAGTGACCTTGCCCTATAGTAATTGAAGTCCAAAGTGTTTGAGGTACATAGACACCGAAAGCTGATTGGGAATCAGACTTCTTCAAAACTTACAAACTCGCAGACACCACTGCTGAATGTTCTGCAAATCTGAACTAATACATTTTCCCCAAAAGCCTGCAAGCTGGACGAAGTACTGTTATCATTGCCATTTTGAAGCTGGAGATCTAACATGCCATTGTGGTTAGAGTCAAGTTCTCTGAAGAAAGTTACTCTCTTCAGACTTCCACCACCAAGGCTTCCAGCTCTGTGTTTAAAAGCCTGTAATGCTGGAGCTAGTACAGGGAGAAGAGGACACCAGTGATGTCCCAATAACATGATGATCTCTGTGTTTTGGAGCTTTTAGTCTGCTGTCTGATAGCACAAGGTTGACTAGTTTCAAAGTTTTAGCCTAGCTGGCCCGAGGGACCAAGCAAGCCAAAAAAGTTATTAGCCCAAACGGGGACATTTTCTGCCTTCATGAACGTTACTAGACCAATAAATAATTAGTTGATTAACCTACAAAGGAGCATTTCCAATTCTCAGGAAAGGACTAGTAAGTATGAAATACATTTGTCACTTCCACTGAATACATTTAAATGATATAATAGTTAATCTGTAATATTCTGAATAAGACTCATATTTAATGTCTACTTTTACAAAATATATTTAAATGTTATATTCAATCTTTAAAAATCTGGGTTTATGTTTGCATGGCTAATATGAAATCAAATATAAAATACAGACTTTGATTGCTGTCTTCTATTTTTCTCTCTTTCTTCTTCCCAGTCCCTCTCCCAACAAAGCAAAAATGTAAGCCCTATTGCCATTTGTAAGTGTGCGTGCGGAAGAAAATTGATTGCTGAGGCAAAGTTCTGTATGTGCTGCAGAAAATAAGGTCATGCTGACAAAGGTTCGTTTTATTTAAAGGAAACAGTTTGTGACTGATTGCTTGGGAGAAAACAAAGGAAAAGTTATTTTAGAGAATGTTTTGGCTCCTGGAATCAAGACAGCTTAAAGAAAAAGAAATCTTGAAGAGAGATAGATGTTTTGAAAGAAAGACTCCTAGCCTGGAAACCACCTCAGCTGCTAACTTTTGAAATCAAGTATCTTAATCTGTCACTTTCTTGCTGGGTTACCACGATCAGATCAATAGTACTCACATCCAGACAGGTACTAAGATGCCAGGCACCTCTGTGGATATATTCCCAAGTCTCACTTTATCCAGCTAATAAAACAGGAATAAAAGATTCCTGAATTATAAAATATGCATGTCCGTATCAAATTGAAATGTGTCTTAATGTCTTTTTATTACTATAAATTACACTATCAAAAATGTTTCAGTAATAATCTCAGAGGGTTTGACAAGTTATGAGGCATAAATTTGTCTAAGACA
Source organism: Mycteria americana (assembly GCF_035582795.1). Taxonomy (NCBI): domain Eukaryota; kingdom Metazoa; phylum Chordata; class Aves; order Ciconiiformes; family Ciconiidae; genus Mycteria; species Mycteria americana. Next base: position 109,476,006 of record NC_134365.1, on the reverse strand, counting down.
TTTCTTAACACTTAACCTTCTTAAGCACTGAAAGTTAAAGAATTGTGTAAGTACAACTCTTATCTTACTAATCCTATACTTTGAAGAGAACATTGTATTTGCATTGTAATTACAACTTCAGAAACCTTAGCTGCTGCACCCTGTAAAAGAAATAGTTTTATTAAGCCTAAATTCACTGCTACTCCTGAAAGCCAGCCCTTTGCTGAGCGTGTATTCAGTATTCTATAAAATAATGATTTATCGCACATAACACCATTCACATTTTAGAGGCAACAATGGGGATTTTCTTTGACATAAAGAGAAAGACTAGTACACTAAGTATTAAAAACATCGTTACTGCTAGTCTCTTAAATGGTCAAGTGACAACTTAGTCTTACAAACTCAACTTTCTTAATATGAGACTCCTAAACTACAAAATCTAATTATGCCTACCAGATATGTACACTACATTTTAACAGATTAGTTTTTGTCATTACTATAAATTAGTGTCAGAATTGCTTCTTGTATTTCTGTGCTACTATAGAAGCCCCTAGCAGCATTTAAACATGACAGTTTGCAATACCACTCAGTGCAATCCTGAAATGATACAAGCTGGAAATACTTTCCTTCTTCCCAGTGTTTCACTGAACACAAACGCCACATTTGCAAAAACCTAATTAGCAGTTTCTAAGACTATTGACTCAGGTTCTGTTAATTTGTATTATGAAATGAACTGCAAAATGAGTGGGTTTTTATTCTCTATTACATAAAGCACCCTTTGACACCAAGCTGATTTCTGGGATCATGTCTGGGTGAAGAAGCCACAACAGCTTGCTCTTTTGTAGTTTAAGGCATTAATGACCTTTTAAATATATCAAAAAGTCTAATTTGGAAAGAGTAAATAATGATGTGGTCTAAATATTTTTGTTTCATGAAGCTGGGCTAGCTGCAGCATGCCCAGGTTATTCTCAAGACAAAGAAGTCCAGACAAAAAAAGTCTTGGCTTCTACAAATGCCATATGGAGTTTCCATGTGTCACCGTTGTATGACAAAATTATCTCCCAATTTTTTTTTCCCAAGATATTTATAATATATTGACATTTTTGCCAGTTCTTTTTCTTCCAAATCTGGCAGGAGAAGAGTTAAATTATTTTTGAGTCCAGAAGCAGAGAAAAATAATTAGCTGAAAAAACTCCAGCTATAGTCTGAAATGGCTTTTCCAGGCATAAAACTGCACATTATTAAGGCCTAGTGTTGTGGGACTTTCCATGGCTTGAGGCTAATGCTCTCCCCAAGCGAAGCTGAAGATCCATCCTTTCTCATGGTTTGATGCTCCTGTTTCTAACCTTCATGGTTTGTTAGCCAGGTGACCTTCAACCTTTGATCCTGGAAAGACTATTAGCGGTGACTCCAGGAGATTTGCCTCAATAGCTCAGCTGTAGGGGAACATTCCCAGGTGCATTATAAATGCAACTTATCACATCATTCTACAATTAAACAATGGGATATCACAATACACTCAGAATGCATATATATAAATATAACTAAATACATGTGCATGTAAATAAAATTTGGCATTTAGTGGAGATAAGTCAAGCTGCATCCATTATGCGGCTGTGACCCACTTTTATGTGCGTATTCCCCACTTATCCTAACCCAAAATAGGATTTATGCAGGTACTTTGCTTCAAGCAAAATCTTAGTGGCATGATGGGGGAAGGTTCTTTAAACAAAGCTATAGGAATCAATGACACAAACTACTAGAGAAATTATCTATGTGCTTCAACAGCTTTTGTTGAATTGGGGTCTAATCCCAGCTATTTAGACTACAAACTAACATTTCAAAACTCGGGACAGGTTTGACTACTTGTCAAGTAAACAATCCAACACCTGCCATGTTTGGGGCATTATTGTAATATCAGTGATAAATAACATCCTAGAGCTTGGAGCTGTTTAGAATAATTGCCAGTGAGGAATAACATTTTTTTTCTCTCTCTTTTTCACTGTAATTCCCATTCGTTGCACTTTTCCCTTCTCTGCAAGATTCTCTGTTGCATTCCTCATTGGTGTCCTCTCAAAGATTTCTTTCAAGATAAAAAGCTAAAAGGAAGCTTTCTATGGTGAAAATGTATCACTAGTTAAATTCTGCTGCATTTAATGTAGTTGTAAAATGAAGGCATACCTGATGTTGTGTCTAGATACAATATACAATATTTGACAACAATCCTTCAATCATTCGCTTTTTTTCTGTTTAAATTGTAATTAAAATGAAAGTGTATGCCTAGGAAAGGAAGAATAAGGGCTATGACAATAGAAGGTCCAAAGAAGATGCCAAAATAACATGTTCCTTAAAGCAAGCAAGACAAAGCAGTATTGTTTTACTGAGTTTATGGAATTTGAAATATATATGTTTCACGCATAACACAACATGATTCAAAACAGCTGACCTTTCCTTACAAAGAGTTAAGAAACGACTTTACTGACAATTACAACTTAAAATGGCTCCATTGACACAACTGTAACATGAACCAAAAGCCTCATCTTGCAAAGACTTTTGTGCTTCCTATTATGTGCTGTGGGAAGTCCCACTGACCTCATGGCTTTGAAGGTTAAGCAGGGAACTACGTCTTCTCCTCTTTATAGTTTAGTTGACTTGTGGTCTAGCAAATGAAGAACTAAGAACTGCCAAGCTTAAAACTAAGCATTTTTATTTGGGGGGCCAATAATTACGTGGACTCAAAGGAAGGGAACAATAGATAACAAGAGTAAAGTCACAAGGTTGGAAGAGGGAAGAAAACAGTTTGGTTGAGAAATGAGCTCCAGCTGCTGACTCATAGAAACATTTCTCAATAAAGTTCATGAGGATGTTGCAAATGGATTCAGTACGCATGTGTGACTGCAGAATAGTCCATGGATTAAGAGCCATAGACACAGTTAACATCCCTCCCGAGCTTTTAAATTCTAATGACTATCAAGGCTGAAAGTTTCTCTTTTTTTTTTCTCCAATAAAGTTTATGGGTTGTATAATAGGCACTTAAAGTCTCTACAGAGTTCCCATACCTATTCTGGCTGTAAGGTACCCTTTGGTGATATTGCTACATAATCAATCATAAAGAAAGGGGAAAATATATTTTCCAGACTATTTTTGTAAACTTAAGTAGCTGAAAAATAAATATTGAGTCTACATAACAAATACCTTCATCAGTACTGAGGGAAAGATATAAACCCTAAACAAGCATAAAACCTGCCTCCAACTTTCTGCTCCTCTCATTCCACAGTTTCCATTTAAAGCAGCAACACGGGCAAAACCTTTCTTGAAATTTCTCCATCATCATTATTAATAGAGCTGCATCACTGACAACAACAACGCAGTTTAAAGCACCAAGACAGTCAATGCCCGCCTTTGTGACAGTCTCCAAATACTTAGTGGTATGCTAGGATGCATAAAACGTTCTAACTTCAGCAGAACATTGAACAGATATTTAGGTTTATCCCTTAAACAGCAGTTAAGCATATACTCCATTTAAGCATGTTTAAGCTACATTCATTTCAACAGGACTTAAGCATGTGGTTAGCAGCACATGCTTGCCGAATGAGGATAAAAGTGCTATGAAATGAACATTGGTTCTACATTTGAATTTCCTGGTGTCTTTTCAAGACAGACTTTGAAAGTGGTTTGTAAATATGTTCATTTATTATTGCATATTCACTAATAGACTTGTGCTGGGGAGTCCTCTAATAGTACAGTGCAGATTCCTCAGATTATACCAAAAAATCAAAATACCTATTATACGCAATGTCTTTCCTGTAAAATGATATGCCAACTTCCATAATCATTTGCTATTCTCTCTTTAGAAAAAAATTGATATCTTTCAAACCTCCTAATTACAATAACAAATAAAAAGTCCTTTTTACTAATAAGGAAGGAAACTGGCACAGAATCATAATAAAGAAAAGCCAGCTGAGGAGCCTGCTAGAAAACAATACTATATATAATTGGTGTTTAATTATGCAGAATTAACAAATGGCAGCAGCACTGGTTGTATTACTTGACCAGGGCTCTTTGCCAAGTCAACAAGCTGGTTTTAATGTAGGAAGTAACCCATTCAGTTATCTGGCGCCTTTGAGCAGGGCCCTGACTGCTGCGTTCTCCATCTGTGTTGCCAAAAACATTTAGCAGAAGAAAGAAATCTGTTGATTTGCTAAAGCAAGATAAATTTCGGTCATTGATACGGGTGAATGCACCAATAAGATCATAAAAAAGTTTTCTAAACATTTTATTCATCTGGTGCCAATGATTTAGTAACACCATGAGAGCTCAAAATACTAATTAGTATGAATTTGCAGGGTTGATATATTATACAATAGAATATCGAACATGTTTATTTGAATATATTACCTCCACTAACCCCTCCCCTCTCCATACACACATATTTGAATGTATCTAAAAACATGTTTAAATATTTATGTTCTCTAGAGCCTCATTACATAATTTTCTCCTATGGTAAGCAATTAATTTGCATTTTGAAATGAACACAACTATGATGATACATATGAGAGATTCCTGGAGAGCATGTCTGCCAAGGTACCCACACTTGCAACTGACCCCTGTAGCAAACCTGAGCACTGGCCTCACCAGTAGCTCCTCCTGCTTCCCCACCGCTGTGGTCTGCTGCACTCAAGAGATCTGGCCTGGCACACGTGTGACAAGTTGTGCTGATTCAGGGGAGCTCAAATTCGATTTGAAAAAAGCCTTTTTTAATTACATACAGATAACAAAAAACTTTGGGGGAAGGAGGAGGCAACAAAAACTCTTGGAGATCCCCAAAAACATGTAGCAGTCTGCCCCTTCTTCTGAACTTCGCTTTCATGTGTAGGTTTCTTTCAGGGTTGTCACCATGATAACGGTAACAGTAGTAGATGTACTGTCAAATGAATGAGAACCTTCAATGGGAAGTGCATTGATACATATATTATAGTTATGTTGTATATTTATGCTGTTTGCAGGAAGGCAGAAGACCTACAGAAAACCATGGAGAGGGAAGCAGAATTTGGGTGTTGATAGAACAGAGAATACAGATTGAAAGTAAACAAATGGGAAAGTCTCTGTCAACCAAACTCTTCTACAGATTTGCATAGATTCAGGTTCACGTGAGTAGCTGGTATTGTTAAGATCCTGACTAGTTTTCTGTTAGGTCAGACCAGGATTTAGATTACTGCAAGATATGGTGAGCTAGTCTCATCTGAAATCCAGGGAAAAAGGTTAATTTTGCCTGATCTTTCTCATGAAGGGTCATTGTCACAGGAACCCGGTTGCAGCTGAAGGGAAACTAAGAACAGAAAGATTCGTCTTTGCTTTCAGTGCTTCTCAGGACAACAGGGTGCATGCAAACCAAGGACACCAATCTGTGGAGCACCAAGAAAGACACGGAACTAAATGGGGACCTCTTTTACATCCTTAAAAATAATAGGCTTTAGAATTCAATGCTCATTTTAACCCTGACCTTCACTGGCAAAGAACAGCAGTTTTCTCCTTCCTTTTTTGCCATACTTTTTCAATGACATTCAGCATCATAAAAACCAATTCTGAAATCCACAGCATGTTATGTTTGGAAATAGAGAGTTAAATAAAAATGCCCCTCTGTGTGTGCGTGTATATCAGTACGCAACTTTACAAAGTTGAGCTATTTCCAATGCAAACACAAGCAAATCTGGACATCCTCATATATTCAACATTTTATAGGCCCAGTAAAACTTGATCAAAATCCACTTATACTTGTTGGTTGTGTGACTTAACCTTTAGGGTAGATTAATTAGATTAACAGACCACATACTGTAGATTCCAGTACTTCCTCAATGGCTATTAAATTACACAGAAGGAATTATGTTTTAGAGTCCTGCTTCCTTAAATCAAATTCCAGCCCTGTCACCTTTCTTTCATTTATTAGACTGCAAAGCTCTTGTTCCTTTCGTAATAAAAACTGAACCTCTGTTAAATTCCATCCTTAGTACTTGAAGTTACTCATGATTGCTGTGCTTAGGATCAGATAACTACAGAATCTGAGTCTACACTTGGAGAATACAGTTCCTGACAGGTATTCTACCAAAGGAGTGAAAAGGTGCCACTTAATTTGTGAAGAGGCAGGGAGTAGCAGAGTATTCTTACTTTTAAGAGACTGGCTACAAGCCATGCCCCATGCAGACCCCAGCAGTGGAAGCGCAGACCGGCTGCCGGCGTGGCAGAAGGGAGTACCCAAGCTGGAAGACGGGTACTGCTTGAAGGAGGGCAGTTCAGCTCTCGCCATCAGGACGGATAATGCTAACGTGCAGAATGCCTTCTGGTTAAGGCATGGAGTTGCGTAAATAGGGCATAAGAAATACCTCTGCAGCTTTCCCAGCATGTTCGCTTTTTCTTTCTCAAGATGTTGTCCAGACAGCGAGCAAAGATTTTGTACACTTGTCCTGTGTACGAGTGTACAATTCCCAAACACCAGGGAGCCTGGGCATGCCCATAAACATGAGCAGAATATCCAGTATTTCCCAGGGAGCACCAGAGAAACTGTATACACACAACACAATGCAACTAGTAAGCTGAAGAAAGGAGACAAGGTTTTGGGCTTTCTTGCACTTGCATCTACCTATAAACTGTTCCCAGGGTATTACAAACAGCATAACAACTAAGAACCCTAGGTAAATATGTCAAGCTTAAAAAGCTAAGAAGATCTGAGTTCAGATCTTTGTTCTGAAAAGGCTGTACAGCTGGGAGGAATATAATAAGAAGCAGCACCAAGGGAAGGTCTGCCCTCTGCAATTCCATGATGCAACAAGAGAGAAGAAGATGGAATCTAAAATCTGTGACACAAGAACATGACTATGGACATATCACCTACTGCACGCCTGCTGATGCACACTCTTCCACCCAAATGCCAGCATGCTCCTGCTGTCAAAATTGCTAGAAACACTGAAACAGTATGGAAAAGTTGGTGACGGTGTATTTTTTTAAGCTATCAGGATGCCTGGACTAGCTTTGAAGCAGTGCCACACAAGCCGGCACTAAACATACTCGTGTGTGCCCAGCCTCGGTCCCCATTAACGCTCCAGGCATTACAAACAACATTCAGGACTGTCCCATTAGGATGTCAGAAAAGCTTGTCATCATCAAGACACCACAGTCTCATTCCTCTTTCTCTGCAGCTCATTTCTGGTCTGTGATATTAATTCTACACTACACACCTAGCTTTCTCACTGCATTTACTGCTGATGCGGCTCTTTCTGTGCTCCCCGTATTGCTGGAAGTATGTGCTGGCAAGTCCCATTACAGTTAGTACAGTTGCTTTAGTAGCTAGGGCAATCCATGGCTCCTAATGACAGGCCAATTATCTTTGAGGGTAGCAACTTACCCACAGTTGTATTTCTCCAAAACCATGTAATTAAACCCATACGGCTTCAGTAAATAGCAAAGCAGTCTTGGAGAAAAAGCTTGATGAATAAAGACAAAAGAATTCTCCACCTCTATTTACAATGTGCTAAAAGCCACCTACTTGTATACATTTTTAAGGCAGAAATTTCATTTTAATCCAAGCAGGCAGACAGAGCCTTTAAGCAGCCTGAGACAAAGAGGGTTTGGAACAAAGGATGAAACAGCAAACCCTGACAACCCTGCACTTGTGATCAGGTAGCAGAGCCCAGGAGGGGAGCCTGGTAAGGCAATTAGGAGCAGGTGACGCTTGCCAAGAGAGACTTCAATCTTCAGGCAATCTGTGTTAGAGGGGCTTCCACAGAGCCTACAGAGGAATCCAAAGCTGCCCTGACTGCTCAGAACTTCTTCAGGATATGAACTGAGCCCCACGTCTGGCGCAAAGTATGATGAGCTGTGAAGACTTCTTACTATAATCATGGCAGTGCGTAAAACCATTATTTATGTAGCATTATTTTTTTGTATTGGAATTCTATGGCCTGCTGATGCTGACATCTTCATGCTTTGCACAGCAGGAAAAGGAAGAGTGTGCATATTTTAGACTATCTATTCTTGTCATCCTGATTTGGATGCCATCTACACCCCTGAGGATCCCTCCATGGTGGGAAGCTCCTCCACAGTGATTTAAAGCACCTGAACTACAACTACCGGCTGGAAGAGTCTGTCCTTATTCATTAAGTACTTGTCAACTAGAGATAAGCAGCTAAAATTCCATGCTTAAAATAGATTATATGATACTGCACTGTAAATAATGCTAAAGGGTTTCTGCCCCAAAATGCTTACCATTCTAAATAAGAAAAGGAGGAAAACGGACGGAGTCTTAATTTGCTATATGCCACAACTTAGCAGCAGAGAGGGAAACAGTACCCAAGGTCTGTTCTCCATTCACTAGACTTCATTTGCACAGCCAATGTTGTATGACCACGTTTAGAAGTTAAGCAAAAAATCTCTCACTAAAGAAAATCCTACCATGAATATTAGAAAAAAAGAAAAACATCCTTCTCCCTTCCTTGAATTCTGGAAAAATAAAATTCTTTAATGCCTTCATCTTCTCACTTAAGCTATAAATCTGCATTCTGAACTCTATTTTTCTCCCATTTGATTACCATACTGAATCTGGGGGGAAAAAGCACACAGTGAAAGATACATTCTTTGAATGAAAAAAGGAAAAATTCTTAGTGTCACAGATGGCTGTCAGGATGAAATGAAGCTTGTGTCTGCTGAGGGAATCAGACGTTAGTGTGAAATCTGAATAGAAAGGAACATAGCAGAAGGCAACATTTCAAAAGGAGTTCAGCACCAACTGGCATTGTGAGGGTTAATTTACTGCCAGGAACTGCTGGGCTTTTCATTCTCAGTAGACACACAATAGACAGATCCCAAAAGTACCCATCATAATCACAGATGCTGGGGATTAATGCTAAAATGAAAGCTTCATGAATATTAAAAATATCAAAACTGCTAATGATGTAGCAGAGTTTGGAATAACAACCAATCTGAAAATCTAAGAGTGTGCCACGCAGACATAGTGAGACACTGTCTTTTTAAAACTGATTAAACCTACTCAATTTGTAACAGAAAGAGGCTTATGCATATTAGGAGCTGAATTGACTGCCAAACTTTACAAATTGCACAGGCTAATTACCATAATTAAGCTTTGGATTGAAGAAGAAAATTCCATTTATCTCAGAATGACTCAGTGGAACTTCAACAAAGAAGGCAAAGTACATCAGATGGTTTGGCCTTTTTTTTGCCCCCCCCCCCCCCTTTTTTTTTTTTGCCTCTAAGTGGTGTTTCAAAAGCAGTTGTGAAAAAAAAATCAGAGTGACAGCATAGAAATACTTTTGCTTGAAAATCAGACAAAATGCATAATTTAGGGATCTGATTTTGGAATATGTTGCAAACGCTCACCTACAAACTAGTACAGTAAAATATGTTCTATTTTTCAAATACAAAGTCTGAATTAGGGGGTAATGCAAAGCCACGTGTCTTTTATAACCTGAAGCCACATATAATTCCTGTAACTATGCTTCATCAGTTTCCTGGAGAGGACACTGGGTAGCATTTTGTCCACTGGATTCTCCTGCTGCCGTACATGTCTGCTGTTTGCCTTCTCATGCCGATGCAGAGAAGTTATCTTGAAGGATGAGATAACAGCTACCTCATTTTAAGATAAAGATTACATGTTATTCTAGGACTTTTAGCTGGATCCAAATCTTCCACTAATCTCCAATGGGATTTGGATCTTGTCCTTAGGGAATGCTTAGTCTGTGAACAATAAAAGCACAGTTGTGAAAACTTTATTATGGGACACAGGAAAATGTCTTACTGTATTTCCTCTCCTATCCCCATTTAGGAAGAAAACATAATATGAAGGTCTTCCTTAAGCTTACCTAGGCTTTTAAGTCACATATGTATGAGACCATACGTACATAGAGACATCATGCAAAGGAGAACGCTGAGAAACTGGAGAAGTATTAATCCTCCCACGTATAATGGGACTCTGACTTTTTGTTACTTCAGTTTTGCTTGTGTTTATCTAACTTTTGCTTCTAGGATGACAATGATGATGATGTCTATACATTTTCAGGGTTTTTTGTTCACTTACGGAATGCCTTGAACAAAATGGTCCTGAAAATATATATGTACAGGTTCATTTCTAGAAAATAAAGAAAACTCACAATGCATTAAAAAAACCCAAAGCAAATTAAACAGACCTGCATTTCATTCACTGTAGAACTCAGGACAGTAATAATATATCTACCATTATGGGCATGCTATAAATACTTGTAAAAATAAATGTGAATTAAAGGCCTAGGTAAACATATGAAGGAAAAACTGGCACAAATAAAAAGATCTTCATGTTCAAACATGATTTTATTCAGCTACATCAGAAGAATCATGAGGCCATCAGAACAGAACTCTGCAAAGAGAAACGAGGAACAATTTCAAAATGCAGACAACTAGAAGCGAGATATGTTACCCAAAAGAAGAGGGAGAAGAATGTAGTGATATTTATCTATCAATCAGCATTGGTGCTTTCAGGAACCACCTGAATTTTCTGGAGCACATCTTTATTAAAGATTCACTAACATTATAAAAGAACATATTCATATGTGAGCATGTAAGAGAAAAGAAACTAGCAGCTAATTCTAGCCTGGAATTTGTATCCATCAAGACAGATTCAAATTTTGATGTGATATTACTCATCTCATTTATACAACTACACATATCTGCTTCTATGAAATTCTAATCTCATATAACAACTAAAATACAGAAAGTACCACCACATTTACTCCTTGAGGAATCAACATAAATTATATTAAAATACCAGATCATGGGTACTCTTACAAAAATCTTCCATCTATGCATGCCATGCCTTTTCCCTGTTTTATATGGCTGCTAATACAACCAACTCTGAGATAGCCATCAGCTGAAATTCCTCACTACGCAAAGTAAGCATCCTGGCAGCAACTCCACTGTGCATTCTGAATAATCAGAAGGCATTCACTTCACATGCTCAAAATTAAGCTTGTGTTACTTTGTGTGGCGGCAGAAGAAAGAAATACAAGTTGTGGAGCCCCTCCAGTTATGAGGAATTTCTGCAATTGGGATATGTAAGTGATTATGTTGAAGATGTATGTATGTGAGCAATTTTGTCTGTTACTAATTTTGTATATGGAAATGTATCAGTCTCCTTGTATAAGTTGGAAATAAGTTGGTCAGACATAGTAGATGCAAGCAGTAAAGAGGACAATCCCAGATTTGCATCACTTTCACTCTTTCTTATACTCATCATTAAAAAAGGCAAACAAACACATTAATTATGGACAAATATAATAAGGAAGATTATCCTTTTTCTTTTTACCTTTTTTTAAGAATCTTTTCTTGTCCTTGATCTATTCTGGAAACACGTGCAGCTGTTACTGGATGAAATAGCGATAGAATAAGCTGCACTATAAATTGTCCAAATGTGATTATGTCAGATTCTTTTCATATCAATCTGTTATCAGAGACTCCATTTTCTCTTTCTTCTCACAGCCCTGCACCCAATGGAAAGCTCTGTGGCCAGAAACTGCACAGGCAGCTTGTGACAGGCAAACCACTGAAATGTCCAAAGCCCTGCTTTTAGGTGGAATAAAGAGGTTAAGTGGCATCTAAAGACAAGCAAAAAAATTATTTCATCATTCCTACAGTAAGACACTGGCTGACTGAACTCAAAATCGACATTCATAGTTCAACACCTTGAGTGAAAAATGCCAGCACTTCAGATGTCCATGCTTCACCTGATCTTTTGTCTGAGGGACCATTCCTTGAGTAGTTGTGGCTAAAATGAACTTCATATAGATAACATACTACTTAATAAAACAATCTCTGTGCTTTCTCAGAAAATTTTTCCTTGCCCTCACTTTAAGGACAAGGAAAAATCTTTTTATTCATAGGTTTGTAAACAAGATCTTAAAACATGTTATTACTTGGTATTTACAACCTTTTCAACATGAATACCCATAACCTAAAGCAGGTCAAGCACAATTGTGTGTGCTATGCAAGATGCCCTACTGTTGGTACTCCCTATTGTTTATCCCTCAGATAAGAACAGGAAAGATAAATTCTAAATATTTGAGTTTTGAGTGAATGAATGTTCAGTTAATGATTCAAGATTTCACATAGTCTGTTCCCTTTCATTGGCCTGTTTGTTTTTAGTTTCTTGTTTAAACAAACTAACAAAACCACTTAAAATACCTCAAGCCAATCTAAAATCTTGGAGAAGAGGCACCAGAAAGAAAAGCTACAGCTCTGTCATTTATTAGATGCACAAAACAAATGCCTTAAATATTTAAAATTAGTAAGAAGTACAAGGGTTGTGTATTATTGAAACTGCATTATTAAAATAATTTCATCCAAATAATTGTTCTATATTTTGCATTTCTAGAAAGAAAATAAAGCTGTATGTAAATGTTTTTTAGAGATTGCAAAGTAAAAAAAAAAAACAAAAAAAAAACAAAAAAAAAACCCCACCAAAACCCACAAAAACCACAAACCAAAAACCCAGGTGGAGTCCTAAACCACTGATACTTCACCAGCTTAACAAAACATTAAGGAACTTCAGAAACTGGTATATTATTACTCGATAATAGTTTTTATTACAGTTTATAATATGTCTGTTATTTCTAAAATTACTCAGGATTTTCTTAAGTTTTCTTTATATACACCCCTGTTCTGTGACAGTGGGCTAAAATCTTCACACCTTGCTCTGGTCTTAGGAATAGAGATGCTGAAGGATCACCCCTGATCCTTCAGAGGGCTAAAAGAACCCAAAAGATGCCTTCGTTAAAAACCCTTGTTCTTGTGCCAGCCTAGAAGGAACAGGGTAATTTTATCAGCTCATGCTGATGAGGCTCTGGAAGTCTTCTGAGAAGCATAATATAAATTGCATGCTTGGATGTTAATCTGGCAACACAGTAGAGCACAGACATAGAGATTTTTAATTTTTTTCTTATTTTTTAAAGTAGTTCCAGATACAGAATAGAAAAAAAGTCACTCAAGTCATCTTGAGCCTTTAGTATGAAAACGTGTAGACACGATCTAAAAGATATCTGTAATGATCCTCAGAGGGAGAAATTTGGGAAATACCCCCAGGCTGACCTGTACTTTGGAAGAGAACATTTCTTTATATTGAACTATGGACTATAAATATGCTGAAATTTCATTTATTCTAAATCTTGAAATATGGACAAAATAGTGGCAGGATACAAATACTCAGAGAATTAAGGAATATATTGCCTATCACCTGTAGGTTACTGGTTCAAATTCTGTCAGATGCATAGTCACAGAAAGTCAATACAAGCCAATGGCTGTTTCATGAACGACATTTGAATCAGGTAAGTAGTCCAAGAGCAGATCCCAGTATAGTATAATTCCTGATGAGGAACAGCTGGTGGTTGTAGCAAAAAAGCCGAACTGAACTCCTCTCTAATAAAGACTCATATTAGGAATGCTTGCATTTGAAAGCATGGGCTGTGCATCATTTGCGCTGTAGATTCAAAAGATCCATTTGCCTTTGAATGTTGTTAATGTGGCATGAGCATATACACAAAATCAATGTCACTAGGCACCATATTCCAGAACTCTGCAGAAACATCCCTGCAGAGATCGCTTTTGCAGCCCAGGGAAATGCATTCACTTCATAAAAATATGCACTTCAATAAATGGTATTCACCAATTCAACAAATGGTAATCACCAATGCTCTTTCTTGCAAAGCAATAAATGAAAATCGTAATTTCAAAAAGGCTATATTATTATTAGATGACTATTATAATATTACTTAACCAATATGAAGATGATACTATTAGAGGTTTTTTTATTAGATGGTACAAGTAGGGTTTTGAAAAACTTAAAAACTTTATGAAGTTCAGTTTTTAAGAAGTTTTTTTCTGAAGAAGCAGCACCAGCTTAGAAAAAGAGAGTGAAGAAAAGACAGGAAGATGCTAGTGGACATTCTGAGTCTATTTTTTAAGAAGAGCTGATTATTACTTAGCAGCAATTTTCTGATTTTCATTTAACATTTTTCTTCTAGAAGTTCATTTCCGGTACATTTCAATGAGTGATAAGTTACAAGTTAGTTTAACTCCCAGGAACCCCAAAGTGCAACTTTTTGGTGCTAGTGTAGCCAGAGCTGCAGGGAATATGTCCAGGAAGCAAATTCACTGCTGCAGTAAATCAAGTTGCTTTCTAAATTTAATTTCCCACAATGGCCAAAGTTTTTGAGAAAATAGAAAAGCCAGCTCTTTACCACCTACACTGTAGATAATGCAAAGGATTCTGCTAATACCATCTGGCAGCACAGTTAAAAAGTTAAATAATTTAAGTCATCAGAATTTAAATGACATGGTTTTGGAACAGATTTAAGCAGGTCCCAAATTAAATAAAATTAAAATTAATAGGTTACAGAATAAAAAAGAATCTAGAAAATAAGAGTGGTATTATTAATGCTTTTATTCATACTGCACACATCATTGTCCTCTTCATTCCATATTTTCACTTTTAATTACTCTCAGATTTTTATAAAATGCCATATATTTCAGAACCTCAATCATATAATAGCTAATATAATACAGCTTTCCACTAACTTTATTTAAGGCAACAGCTTTCATTCTATGCATTTTTAAAAGAACCTCAGATATCTACGCAGTGAAATTCCTTGGATTTTTACTCTAAGTTACTCAACTCATTTTCAGTAGATCTAGCTTCTTCTAAATAAAGTACCTACCTCTTCCACAATCTTTATTTTTCATTAGTTTGAAGACACATCTAGAAACAAATCTCTGCTGTACTTTTTGGTCACAGATAACTTCTTTCACCGTGCCTGAGCTGCAGTTTTACCCATACAACTTTCTGTACTACAAAGAGAGGTGAAGTAGCTTAATCTGTCCTGGTTATAGTATAGGAAGAATGCTTTCAAGGAGCTGAGCAGTATCTGCAATGCATTTAAAATAATAATGCAAAATACTTGAAACATTGAAGAAAACCCTCCGAAAATCAAACACCCCTCCTCCACCAACACTTTGTTTCTGTGGAAAAGGACAACTTAATGTGTAACAACCTGTGAATTCAAAGTGCACCTACTTAGCAAAGCCTCTTTTCAAACCACACAAAATTGCAGACATCTGTATCAAGGCTGGCTACTATTCTCCAATATTGGACAATAATATTAAACACCTGCTTTAACAGCCTACCGGATGAATATGGCTGCTTTTGACAGACAAGTACTGGAACTAAACCATCAAATTACAAACCAAGTTAATCTAGGGAGGAATAGAAGAGATGGAAAGAGTTGAAAAGGATACTAATGTCTGTTTGTGTGTAAGCAAGTGATAAATCATGGAGCACAACATTATTTCCTGGCATCTTTTTATAATGTGGCTAGAGACTGATGAAATACAGGACCAGCCATAGTAAATCTGATAACTGGTTCTATCAAGCCCAGATTTCTGTCTGTACTGGATGTTCGGAGAACTAAAATATACCTAACCTATTAGGCAGCGTTAGAGATGGAGGAATACTACTTATAATCCATTTATGGTTAGAAGAATGAGTTAATTTATTTTTTTAAAGAGAAAAGCTAAAAAGAAAATAAGTTACATAGAAACAAAATATACTGCACATGAGAGAGACGCACCGAACATTTCAGCAACTGTTGCTAATAGGAGTCCCAAACAACACACTTGGAGTGGAAATCACTGCCACATGTTAAATGTATTTAGGATGTGATGCAGAAGGGCAAGATTAGTACAAAAATTCCAAATATGTGCAGGGAAGGAGATAACCCCTAAGGAATTCCAGTTCCACACAATAAAGGTGAAACTGCTCTGCTCAGGTTTCTCTGGACTAGCTGTAGCTACATCCGTGTTGCTATTCCCACCATCCATTTCACATGCAGCTGCACCAAAACCTAAATGTGAGGAGAATCAGAGAACCCATCTGTGTTTAGCATAATATCGCCACAGGCATCAGAGTGGCAAACATGCAAATGAGCTGATTAATCAGGAGTTAATTATGCTTGGGTTACTCTTTCTGTTGCAGGACTGCTTTGATAGCAAGATTAGGTATTATACATAGGAGCAGCTCATATGGGAAAACATTACAGTACCCTGTGAGACAGTTTAAAGTCCTTTACAAGCACATTTCCTGTAATATTTAGATGAACGTTTCATTTATGAGAATAGGTTCGTATGTCATTAACTAAGTGAATCTTGACAATGAGAAGCAAGTCTATAAAATATTAATTTCCAAAATAAAACATTTACATGGCACTTTCCAGCTGAAGTGATTCCCTGGCACAGGGTACAATCTATTTACTAATTTCCTTCAAGGACTGTTTTCTCAGATTAACTGATTCTCAGATCTTTCCATCTCTTAGGACTGTGCTGCTGCAAAACGGAGCAAGAGTCACTAAAGGAAGATTATCTTTAAAAAAAAAAAGGCAAGATGGACTGAGCGTCTTCACTGCCTATACAAAAGTTCTTGGTTTTGAATTCAGATGGGCAAAAAGTCTGTAGCAGTTATGTTGCAGAGTAACAAGCAAACTTTTTGTGCCCAGAGTACAAGTGTAAGGCAGCGGAGGATTTCTGTCTCCAACTTTGAGAGAGGTTGCTCTAGACAATGCTCAATGATAGCAATCAAGGAAAGCTATCCCAGCCTGCGACTCACAGATCAGCGGCTCTGGCTTACTGACTGCCACACCTCCTCGGTGGCCCCTCTGCAAGCAGTAGGAATTGCTGCAGTTGGGGACTGGGCAGTATTCTGCAACTGTACAGAATCTAAGTACATTCTCAAACTGTGTTATTCTTACATTACTCAGTGTTCAGAACACAGCTGACATTTTAATATTCATTTCTGTATACTGTTTAATTCCCTGTATGTTTACGTGCACGCATTTCCTACTTTTGAACTTCTATAGGATCTGGTAACAGACTGCCAGAATCTGCAGAACAACATGCATGCCGGAGCTAATTCACAATACAAGGATTTCAATGTTTAGTTGCACTGATGATAATAAATCCCTATGGACTCAAGGCTGTGTTATCTCTAAATATTAAGGTTATTTTCCCCGCTGAGAAGATTTAGTACGTTTCACTGAGAGGGCAGCATGCCCAAGTAGGAAGCAGACTTTCACAGATGTCAAACACAATAGCCTGTTCACAGGTGAGAGTTACACGATGTTTAGGATCACAATAGTGGAGGTTCGTATTTCTGGAGGGACCACTAAATGCCCCAGGATCCATTATTTATACCAAAACTATTTACACGTGCACAGGTATCATGTGTCCAGCTTTCACCTCCTGAAGGGCCAAGCTTAGCATAACAGACTGAGCTGAGACACAGGGACTTCAGCACAGCCAAAGCCAGCCACAGCATGCCTGTTCCTCACTACCCAGGCACCTGCAACTCTCCATGCTTTCAGTGTGAAGAAATCTTGAAAGCAAGATTTGCACCTAATATTAAAAATTGCAATAAACTAAGGATGAGAAGGGTACACCTAAAATATTTTTCCTCTGCAGGGAACTTCTCTCACATCTGTAGTGAGATGTCTATGAAGCGTGTTTAAGTGATGTGTGATTACTGCACTCCAGCATTCATACAAAAGTACCCCGTGCAGGTTAACTACAACATTCCTCTAAAACACTTCAGCATGTCCCTTTTCCTGTTGCCTGGCCTTCTCGCTAATGTGGCTGATTACATCTCTGATGGAAAGCTCTGCCAGTGATTTTCCACTGGGCTTCTGCAGAGACTGGATGCTGGTTGCAAAAATCAGTCAGTTTGGAAACTAGCTGACTCCAGCTGGGTTTTGGAACCCCATATTCATCTTGGCTTGGGCTTATTTAAAAAAAAAAAGAGCTAAAATACACACAGCAGCAGTGATTGCTGACAGTAAATGACAGTCTGTGTTGTGGACAGTCTCATGGCAGCTGGCTGGTTTAGGAGTCGTTCAGTGCCTGGAAGAGCTGGCTGTAGATTTGCCCCTGCTGTGCCTGGGGGAAGGCTGCTGATCCGCTGGATCCTTGCACATTAAATAAGCTCTTTCCTATTCAGAAACTCTTCAGTCCTTTCACCTGAGCACCTCAGTATTAGCCTCTTTCCCACAGCATGCTACATGAGCTTGGGAGCTGAAGTAACACTGAAATCCAGTGCCAAATTCAGAGCCTGGGGAAGAGGCTCCCACTGCTCACAGCTGCTCTCTGGCACCTTCATCTCTCCTGAAACAATACTAATATCTGTATCAACCAACAGAAAGAGAAAAGTAGCAAACAAAGCTAAAAATATTTGTTCTCCAAAACATCATTCAGTGTTGTGTTATCAACTGTGACAGTCTACAGTAGTTGAACACTCTGATAATTCACTGCAATTCCCAAACAACCTGAACCAAATTGCAACATAAAGATAAATAAATAAATAAATAAAATTTAACTCACTTCCTTACATGAAACAAGTAATGCTGGACAACTGCTTTAATATCCCTAACCAATAGACATGTCAGGCTGTCTTACAGAAACTCAGACAACTTTATTTTATGAAAAGATGAAAAACTAATAAACTTGAAGCCGTGGTGTTCCATCACCTGGGCTTTTTTCCACTTCTTGCATGGTGAGATAGGATGTTGAAAGGGTCAGATCTTTAGGGTGAATATGCCTACACCCTTCTCTTATGCTGAGCACCCAAAGTGGACCAGAGGATCAAAAAACTAGGTTTTATTCAAATAAAACCTTCAGTACTTTACTTCTAAAAGAGAGAAAACTCCATGTACAGAAAAGACAGAAAAATAATGTAAAAATCACATACAATTCCACTGCTCTCTTTGCCTTGGCATATTTGCCTTAGCCCTCTGTTTCACTCGCTAAGACAGTTTTTGATTAGAGCAACTCTGACTGGTCTGCAGAGATTCCTGGGAGGTTATTTTTATCCCCACCATTGGCTGTAACTGATTTTAATATTTTTTTTTTTTTACATGAGCTCCCAGTTGTATCTTTGCTATGACTATCTGCTTTTCCTTCTCCTGCCATTCACCCACATTCGTAAAACTTCTTTTTCCTTAAGAGAATAACAATCTGTCGACAAAAGCAAGTCATTTTCATTCATCGTATCTGTATTCCCGAAACAAGAAATATTCTCTGTGAAAACACTTGTATCATTTGAAATCTTAGAAGAGGTTTCACACGAGGTGTGTTAAAAATCAACTGAAAAACTAAGACAAACTAAAGAATGAAGGACAGTTAAATGAACATGCTGAGACTCTACAAGCATAAGTTTTGCCAAGAGTGGATTATGCATAACACATATTTGTGTAGATAACACTAGTACCACACAGTATTTCATTTTGTATTATAACTTCTTGAAACAGTTTTACAGAAGACAAGAATCCCACTGCATTTAGAATTCTGAAACAAGGTCACTGTGCTAGAGCTCGACACAGGTGAAGCCAGGGTTTGGGGGGTTTTCACCGACAAAAATCAGTAGGGCATTTCAAAAGATTTGGCTCAATTTGTCTGCCTATATTAAGCAAAGAATGAGTTCTTATCTTTTCAAAGTTCCAAGTCAGGCAAAAGGATAAAAGTTATTACAGTCACGAGTCATCCCAGAAAAGACAAGGATTATGGTTTACCTTTCTCTTCACTGACCATGTATAAATTATACTACTTTTAAAACGTGATGCACTACATGTATTCTTCCTTATTCAGAGATTTCTTCAGATTAATTCTGAATATAGTAATTCACAGCATATACCTTAGGTTCTCAGCTCTTCTAAAGAATAATAATGATGTGATTAAATGGCTATAAAATAATATAATTAAACCTTTTGGGCGATCTTTAGAAGCTTCACTAAAGCACTTTGAAAGCACTCAAGCCACGAATATGTTCCTGAAAAGCATACTAAAAACATATTCTTGTAATTTAAATTTTTGGCCTTTAAAGAAAACCTGTAAAAAACCCCCCAATTTCTGCTGTTTCATTTTGCTTTCAACAAATGTAGCTTTTATCAGATATATGTGGAGCTGATACCAATATAAAGCTGACATAAAAATATCAGGCAGTTGGCAGTACTCGTTAATACTTTCCTTTGAGAGAACAGTTACAACTAATGTTGAGCAGATTTTTTTACTGAAAACAGTAAAATTTGTCAGTATTGTTAATCTAAATAGTGAAAGAGCTGCCGGACTGTAAAGAGGTATTAAGGAAGCTGTAATGAGGCAGCTCCAGGAACAACTGGATGTCATAATATTTGCTATTTATTCCTAACAGGCTGAAATGATGTGGAAATGGAACTGAAACTATATCAACATAATGGCCCAGGGAAGGCTGCCCTCAAGTGATTTTTTTTATTAGCATTATAAGCAGCTTCTGATACTATGACTAAAACATGCTGTTGATTCGCCTGCAAATTTTAGCAGACCAGACAGAATGCTCTTTCAGGTTATTGATGTCAGAGGCCCCAAAGGAAAATTTGGCATTTTTTCACCTTCTTACATGGATTAGAGTTTAGGTCCTCCTGGCGTAACCTGTTATGTACTGTTTACAATGTGCAAATATGCAAGTGGAAATCCGTGAAACATTGGTCTGTACGATTCTCAGCTTGGGCTGCATCTGATGCTCAGCCGTGTCATTCACTCAGTTTCATGCCGTTCAGCTGGTGGACTTCAGCAACACAGCATTTATTGGCTAAGCAGCAGACTATGTACCGAGCATCTAATATAATACATCAGTGATCATGGTTTTGTTTTCTCTCTTATGACTGGATTTTAATAATGAAAAACTGGAAGAAAATTCTTAGGTCATCAAGTATAGTCCCTTGGTATTACAGGCAACCACATTTTGTAATCCCTTATGTAAACTGATCAAGCTCCCTCAAATCCGTAATATTTTTATGACCTTCAGAGATGGCAGCAGCAAGGTATATTTATTTTGTTTTACACTGGATGAACTCTTCCTAGCTTTTTTTACAGCCAAAGGCTTAGCCCCCCTGCAATAAGCACAACAGAATTTAAGAAAAAAAGTACCTAATGTATTAAAAAATAGCTGTCTCAAAGTTAGCCAAATACTTTTGCCTGGCAAAAAAATCTAATATCATGCTATCCTAAAATTTCTTTTAAATTACAAAAAAACACACACCTGTAATCACAAAATCATATTGAAATGTGAATTTTATTTTATGCTAAGCAACTGTGCCATACCAAGTTGCAGTTACCACTACAACTAGGGATGGGACCGATCATCCAAATTTAATTCAAAACGTTTGTGAAGCTGAAGTTGATCAAATAATACAAGATTTGCCAAAAATTCAGCTTAATTTGATTTTATCTAATACGTGGAATCATCCCTACTGCAACCAGAAGAAAAAGGATAAACACCACACATGGCATAGCAGAGCAATTCAGCATCAGAAAAAGAGCCTAATGAGACAGTATTACAACTTACATCTGTATGATCCATATATATATGTAGAATTTAAACTTGAACATATCGATGCCGTCTTTCAAGTCAAATCTATAAATTTGTTTAAGACCTGGAAACAGGAGTGGCAGAAGATATTTCTGATCCAAGGCTAAATAAGAACATTAAGAAAAAAAAGAAAACTGGAACCAGTCATATATTTTTTTCCATGGGCCATAAAGATCTGATAATTATTGGCAGTAGCACATCAGACATTCTTTAAATAAAGAACGTTTGAATAGAACATTTGGTTGTATTTTCAGATCACACTGTGTTGTTCAGAAAGCTGTCTTAAGAAAAGCAAACACTTGCTGTACTTGGGTTTGCAGAACAACAGCTTTATTTGTGGTCTCATGAAATACCTCATGTCTTGCTGATGACAGACAAGTGCCTGTACTTCTTGTTCAAAGGCAAGCTGGAAATCAGGATTTTGGACCAGAAAATGTGTAATAAAATAGTTAGGTTCAAATTATGACTGTAGCAAGCACATGCTCATTTTTCAATACGTAGGATCTGCTAAGGCTTTCTTAGCTGTAAGGTAATTAGGTATATATTATAGCCTTCTCCAAACAGACTGACCTGGGAGAATGAAACAGCCTCAGACCCAGCACCTGACTGCGGGGGGAAGGGGCAGCGGAGCATGGGTAGAAACATCTGCGCTGTATTTGGTTAGCAAGACCGGCTTCAGAAACAAATTCAGAGGATCAAGCTCAGGTTTTTTGCAACGATCTTGATGCTGTGCTGGGGAGAGCAAGACATTTGACCTGGTGGCTGTTACTGTCAATCTCTGGACTTGGCAAAAACACAGCTTGGCAGCAGTAGTTACAGCATCTCTTCCTTGGCTCAGTTTTTCATTGTACTTCATCTCGGACAGTCATTTATGTATCTGGGAAGTGATGGGAGGACGACACTGTTCTAATGCAGTAATGTTTACGGCCACCTTTACCTCGGACCCTCAGTACCTCCAGAAGCAATAGTTATGAGTGCCAAAGAGCGTGCCGAAGCATCTGATAGAAATTCCTTTTCTGTCACTACTATCAAGTACTCCAGACATATTTAATAACTAAGCTATAATAGCCCTACTTCTATAGTTCTAAAGCTGTGAAAACCACTTAAAAAAAAAAAAAAAAAAAGGCGGTGTGAAAACAAGGACAAACAGCCAAATTCAGGCCATTGTAGCTCTTGAAATACCAGCTCCAACTTTTCTTAAGAAACACAGATATCTCACCCAGAAATCGGGCTGTATTTGTTTTGCAATTTGAGTGAGTCAGACACATAAATATTTAAGTTTTAATTCAATTGCCTCTCCTGCGGTCGATGAGTCACTACTACTCTGATATCTGAGGAGTCTCACTAGGGGAGGTCCTGGAAATGTGTTATGACTCCCAAGTGGGTTCCAGCCGGAAAGTCTGTGAGCTGCACGTTTAAAATGTATAAACTTATTTTCCTTTCATACACTCAAAATATATGTAATGAACTAGAATGTGTTTGCTTCCTGGACAGCAAACAATCTTGCAGCCAGAAAAAATGTTTACTTTGTAAACACTATTTTCTTTTCAGAAAATTGTTTTAGCAATAGGTTCCATGATGAAAAACAGTTTAGGTCATAAAAGACCTAAAAGAAATAGGAACTGTAACACTTTTCCTTCTCTCCAAACTCCTGAAATTAACTTACAAGAAGTTACAGTCACTCTAATGTGCTAAAAATACAGGGAACATACTTTATACAAATGGATGATGCAAGATAATTTCAAAGCCTTTGATCAAACAGGGAGTATTATGAATCTTTCCATACACAAGCTGCAAATAGAGACTAATTAAAAACTAAAAAGCTACATTCCATTGGCATACACCTTACAAATCAAGTGGGGAAGTCAGTTGCGACTGCAGCATAAAAATAATTAATGTGAAGGTGTGAGAGAGGCACTTCCTTTCCTATATGACACTCTGTAATATTCCTATAACCTGCTTGAGTCATCTTACCACCACTTAGCATGAATGTGCATTCATCTACTCGCTTGGGACAGTTTCTATTTTGACTCATGCTGGATAAAACACAGGGTCAGTACCGAAGAAGCAGATGGACACTGAATTCAGTCCTGCTCTTAATTCAGAAGAATTCGTTTCATGCGTTTCCTCCATGGAGGTACAGGTGAGAGAAGAAAAATAACCATGCCAGAGCCCAACAGGTCCAAAACAGTGACAATGGCGAAGTAAAAGACAAATCTTCACAACCTTCGTGGCCTTGTGAGCCTTGCAGCCCCTGAGAGACTCCTGATCCTAGCTGTGAACCAAGCCAGCTACTTTGCAGATGAAAAGTAAACCTACTGCAGATGTCCTTACACAGACCAAAATCCCCAGGTCTCCAGCTACAAGTTATGGAGTCTGTGCAAATGAGCTCCCCATAGTCCACATTTGACAACTCCCAGTCCTCAGAAAGAAGATCTCTATGCATCTCATGGGGATGAAGCCCAAAGTAGCCTAACTTTGCTGCACAGCTGTTAGTGTGGAAATATTAGGTGTGAGCACAGTATTATTAAATCTTCCCCCAATAACCATCTGTTGTTATACCCTTGACCCAAATTCTGTATTTGTACATGAAATGCAGGGGTATGCATATACAGTATGCAATTCCCCCCCTGAAACAGAGACAAACCCCTTTAGTCTTCACTTCACTAGCATTTTGAAACTGCAATTGGTATTTACCTGAAGCCCAGGCTTTCAGATGTTGGTTGGTAGGTTTTGTGGCAGCTCAAATAAGTGTCACAATCTAATGGCACATATTTAGGAAAATACTATTTTCACTGATCAGTAGCGATAACACAGAATAGACACCCAAAGGAAACCCATTTTTACAGTATGCAAAAGCCCCTTTTACTATATGTCGCAAGCCTCACTTGCACATTCTTTTTTTTCTTTTCCTGCTGCCAGCCTGTATTAATGAGGTGGTGGATATAGAGGGAAATGACATACTGCCTACATATGTTATTTCAGAATAAGGATTCCAAGAAGAACTCGGAATAAAATGTCCCCCACATGCTTCAGTTTAAAGCCATCAGCTCTCTTCTCTAATGCTTGTTACACTGGCTTCTCTTTTTCACTTTGCAATAAGCATATCAATTTTCTGGATGCTACACTACTCTTATATGGCATTTTGTTCTTAACCATTGCATCCACCTTCAATTAATTTCATTTTTCTGAGATACTGGCAGGAGGTGGCCACCTTCCTACAGGTACCCTGAACACAAGGATTTTCAGAGGGGAAAGACACGCCACATGTAATTTCATGGACATGGAACGACATCATGCCACTGGCGCCTGAAATTTAGTGGTTAACTGTGTGGGTGCTGCAGGGCTGCTTTTTATCACTGGTGTCAAATTTACAAGAAAATCACCACAGAATGCCTTTAATGTCGGCTACAGTTTTCAGTTCTGGAAAGCATCAGAGGGATGCAAGGCAATGTATCCCTTCCCATGTACAGGGATTTGTCTTCTAAAGCTGGAGCTATTACGGATGATAGGCTGTAGTTCGCAAATAATCAAGATGTCACTGAACTACAAAGCATTTTTTTCTTTGCCTGTCACATAAGTAAGACAAAATTGAATTTTAAAGAAAATAATCAGTTTAATTTTTTTTTCTTTTACTAAGTTAATGTTCAGATCTTGATGGTGGTTTGTGACTCCACATACTAAAGAAATTAACTGACATCATGTCATCACTTGGGACCTTCTGATGGTTTTGGTTGAGACAGAGTTAATTTTCTTCAGAGTAGCTAGTATGGGGCTGTGTTTTGGATTTGTGCTGGAAACAGTGTTGATGATACAGGGATGTTTTCGTTACTGCTGAGCAGTGCTTACACAGAGTCAAGGCCTTTTCTGCTCCTCACCCCACCCCACCAGCGAGTAGGCTGGGGGTGCACAAGAAGTTGGGAAGGGACACAGCTGGGACAGCTGAGCTCAACTGACCAAAGGGCTATTCCATACCACGTAACATCATTCTCAGCATATAAAGCCTGCCGGCCCAAAGTCATGGACATTTATGGACATTTTACAGACATTTCACAGGGGTGGTCCACAGACTAAGGGAATTATATCAAAGGATGGGAGCCCTTCAAGCAACTAGTCACCACCCAGCCGCTCACTCACTCCCCCCCGGTGGGATGGGGGAGAGAATCAGAAGGGTAAAAGGGAGAAAACTCATGGATTGAGATAAAGACAGTTTAATAGGGAAAGCAAAAGCCATGCACACAAGCAAAGCAAAACAAGGCATTCATTCACTACTTCCCATGGGCAGGCAGGTGTTCAGCCATCTCCAGGAAAGCAGGGCTCCATCACGCCTAACGGGTACTTGGGAAGACAAACACCATCACTCCAAACGTCCCCCCCTTCCTTCTTCTTCCCCAGCTTTATATGCTGAGCATGACGCCATATGGTATGGAATAGCCCTTTGGTCAGGTGGGGTCAGCTATCCCAGCTGTGTCCCCTCCCAGCTCCTTGTGCCCCCCCAGCCTACTCGCTGGTGGGGTGGGGTGAGGAGCAGAAAAGGCCTTGACTCTGTGCAAGCACTGCTCAGCAACAACGAAAACATCCCTGGGTTATCAACACTGTTTCCAGCACAAATCCAAAACACAACCCCATACTAGCTACTCTGAAGAAAATTAACTCTGTCCCAGCCAAAACCAGCACAGACCTATACAGTCACAGGTAACTCTTCTCCACAATGTTCATACAAAACAAAACCCTTGGTTTCAGATAATTGTAAACTATGCTGCTATTGCCTCTAAATAATGTACTTTTATTCATTAGAAATACAGGTCTAGAGTATGATCATGTGTAAATTAGCATTTTTCCATCAATAATTGCAGAGACTGTCCAATTTAAAATAACAAAGTAACTAGTTATTAACTAATTATTCATATTAAAATGGTAGCAAAAAGTATTTGAATATGACTTATTACCACTGTAGCAAGAGTAAGGATTTTACATGCAGTAATTTGGCAAGATTTGACATACAGTAGTTGTATTTTCCCAAAGGGAGAGCCAAAATCTGGCCAGATCTGTCATGGTTTTGTAAGTGTGCCAGATACGACACAGAATAGATGTGATTAATTATCTGAAAAATTATATGTACATGTATTTCCATGAAATAGTCACAATCCCCCCTGTAAAAATTATCCCAACAGCAGCCGTCTTGCTGGGCAGTCTGAGATGAGGGAAGAGAGAGAAATCTCACAGAGGCAATGAGGTTCTACCAAGTAGTACAAAAAAAATAGTATCTTAACTGGCATTTATTTCTCATTCTAGAGTGATTCTTAAATCTCTTTCTTGCTCAGTTTCTCCTTATTTTGTCCATGGTATAAGACTATACCAAAGCATTCAGGATTTACAAAAGCATATGGCCATTGGTTTGAAAACTAAATTACAACATTTAAACTTCTGAAGCAATCTTTAAATATATAAGAAGTGGCTTGAAAATTAAAAAAGTCAAGCAATAAATGTGTGTTTCAAAAACTTATTAAGAAAGCAACATTTTAATTGGCAGCTCCTTTTTAAGATGCTCTTTTTTAATCCATCCTTACCAACTACAATAACAGAAAATACTTTTTTTTTTTTAATTCTTATTGTCTCTAGACAAGGAGTATAATAGCCTTCCAAACTGAGCCACAGAAATAATTGTCATAATAAATCATAAAGATTACAACTGAAATGAAATAAGTTTAAAGATCATATTTTAGTAGATTTGGCACCAAAACACTATGCACTATATATACTGTCAGATGATAATTTCCAATTAAGCTTAAGTTACAGGAAAGCAGTATTTTAGACATGTTACGGTGCAGCCTCAGTGTTCTTGCAACTATAAAGGAATTCCAAAATTCCTTAGGCACAGTTCTGATTTTTGTGCCTTGGGGAAGACATAAAACAATTGCTTTATGGTCAATCAGTGAAGTCTTTAGAAGGCCTTGCTGGGGAAACTGCTACTGCCATCTGTAGTGAAACTGTATAGGCATAACTAAAACGGAGCACAAGATATTCTTCCCTTATAAACTCAGACCTGCTGGAGTAATTCCTGTGAACAGCCACCTGCTCCTACAAGCCATTTGTTCAATTTGTAAAATGGATGTTAGCTCCATACTAACTTCTGAATGAGAAATTCATTAAGCTAGCCAACCATTCACACAGACATTCCATTGCAAAAATTACCTATGTTTCTATACTTCAAAATAATAAGCGATAACATGTCATTCAGATGTCATCCCTCTTAGACGGTACAATTAAAACACTCAAACTGCAAGACAGATGTATGCGAGATAAAAAGGTATTATAAAGCCAGATTTTGTAATTGTTCACTTTTTTGAACTACACATTGTATAGTAGCCCATATCCAACCTACATGGTCATCTCATGGCCTCTGAAGCCATGAGAATATCCAGCAGCCACGACAGTCATGAAGTTTCATGCTTTTATGCTATCTGTTCCAGACTGATGAACAACTCTGAGGAAAAAGCTTGGCACATTTTCCCCCTAGGGAATGACATCATCAAACCGCCTTGAGACACCACCAGTTGTTTCCATCAGACATTGTGAGGTCACTGTGGATCTGGTCTTCAGCTGTCTCCATGCAAAACTGCATCGCTATAACTCCTCTCATAGTGCCAAAGTTGTATTCCAAAGCAGAGAAGAAAAACACGCTTGAAACAGGTTAATTGCATAAGTTATACCTTGAATTTTGCCCCCTTCTAGATATGTAATAGATGTCAGAAATAAGCTAGGAATTTTAAGTGGGAATTTTCTGACTACATACTACAGTTAGCATGTAGTACACATCTACGTTATGGTAGGGTAAAGTATGAAGAACAAACTAGCAGGATAAGGTCTAGTCCATATCTACAACAGTAATCCTTGTCTGCTGCGGGATCCTTCTGGGATTGCAGGCCAAAAGTGAAATCTAGTACTTCCCGCCAGTCCCAAATGCACCACAGGAGTTGGAAACGTTGCTGGGCCTGAGAGTGCCAAGTCCTGGCACTCGCGCTCTTCGCTGTGGATGTGCCAACTGCACATCAATGCCAGAGTGTGAAGAAAGATCATGACTTTGTGTCACCAGTCAAATGAAAGTGAAATTCATAATTGCATGATAGCCAAACCCAATAAAACAGAATCTTAACCAAGGCCTAACTATAAACACAAAACTGTTCCCTCACTTCATCCAGACTCTCAAAGATATGAATGCCCCTTTTTGTCCAGTTTCTGCACATTTATACTCCTCTGATGCCCTAGAATTAACGTTGTAAAATCACTGTTCACCTTGCAGTATGTTCCCAGGAGGTGATCCCAAATAAAAGGGAAAGCAAGAGCGTAAAAATCTCTTAATGAACACCCAGGTATTTTGTACTGATATAACATTGCTTTCTAAGTGGCGGAATTAAAAAAGATAGAAAGGAAAAATCAATTTCATAGCTTTTGTTCACCAAAACACACTTCGTAAATCAAAGCTATTAATTCAACAGTACATCTTTGAAAATGTGATCTGATGCAACGGACAGATTTGATGCTAGAAGTATGTCAATGTTTTTGATGTCCATGATGTGAAATATGCATTTCCAACTCTGCTCACTGTGGCCTTCCGTCACCTAAACAGGAAAAGAGCATTTTAAATCCTTTTTCCGCTTTTATTATTTTTATTGTGTGCTCTCGGCAAGGAGGTGAACACTCAGTCCCAGCTGGTTACCAATTCACATTCATCAGATTATTTTTTTAAGTAGTAACAATGTCACTTTTTTTTTTATTAAACAGTAGACAGTTTATATCTTCAGAATTAACTTTTTAAACCCTAAAATATTATTCTTGTTTCAGTGCCTAGATGTCTGGGTTTATTTCTAGACACTAGTCTGAATACTTGAAAAAGCAACAGAGGTGAATTAGCAGACCATATTTATCCACCAAGTAATGCCTTCTATAAAGATCTTGCTGTTTTGAGCCTACTCATAGTCAACAGCCTTATCACTACTGTAAAAGACATAAGATCATGCCATTTTGGGGTTCGGTTCATTTGCACTTGTAAGAAACATCGCACGCGGTTTCATGTATGGCGGCATGACTGGGAACTTCGATACAGCTCCTTCTGCCTTGGGAAGGGCTGGCTGGCAGCACAGCCCTGCCAGGCCGGCCTGCAGGCAGCTGCCCGCTGGAGCTGAGTAGCTATAGATGCCAAGACTAAAAGCAGGTTTCTAAAGCCCTCCCCCCTCCCTCCCCTTTTTAAAAATGCCTCTGGTTTTCTCTGTTCAAACACTTTGCAAATGAAGAAAATAGATTATCAGGTCATCCCTAATTAGCTACACGAGTGGTTTCTGGCACTGCGCTATCTTTTTTACATTTAGAACATCACCCCAGTGAATTGATCCTCCGACACATGTGCTGCGACTACCACTTTTCTATTTAAGTTATTAAGAATTTATTTTTCCAGCAGGCACAGCACCCACTCAAGCGAAGTGTGGTGCAGTTCATTCAGGAATACCCGTGCCACTGTTGTGCAGGATTGTCAAAATGATGCCCCACAAAAGGAAGCCTGTAATACTGGGATCTGCCAGCAGCCCTGCTCCGCAGGTGTGCGATAGAAAGCAGGGTGGCAGGAAGGTGAGGTTTGGGAGATGCGGGCAACATGCTTCTGGTTTGCCACGTCGTTCCCATAAGAGCCACTGACTGTGGGGAAGGGTGGGGGAGATGGGAGACCTCTAGATACGCCAGAAGCGGTTTGGATAAAACTCAATAATCACTGCCAGCATCTTTAGTACGAAAAGCAGAGGATGTGCTGTGTCTTCTCCTCTGGGTCTGAATAAACAGCACCACCCTACTTTTCTCCTTTTGCTGTGGCGTGAACCACCAATCCTGTTTCAAGACACTTTAACCAGCCACAACACACAAACTGAAAGTTTCCAAATTATTTTGTTAGTAATTGTTTTTTTCATTGAGCACATCTATACTGGTGGCATAAATTAGGGATAGAATGTGGAAAGGATCAGCAACACTGAGAAAAATGCTAAGGCCACATTCTCCTCACAAGAAGGGAGGAAGACCGCCAGGATTAGGGCCTTAGCCTGATGAAATCAAGAATTAAGACACAGACTTTCTGTCTGACCTTGAAAAAAAATCCCTTTGGTTCTGAATCAGATCTTAAAGGGGGAGTATTGACACATTCTCCTTCATTATCAATAAGGCCTGCAAGCCTGTCAGGTACCCTGGGAACAGAAAGCATTAAAGTGCATTAACATTGGTGCAACTGTTTTCTGATATGGATGACTTTAAATTGAATAAAATACTTATGTGCATGCATACATCTCTTTATAAAGTATTTTCCTCAGCTTTATATGTTTGTGTTTAGTTTGAGAACAATGGAAGCAAAACATTTCCACTGACACGTGTAATAATTTACTCTGAAATTCTCTCTGAACTGTATTGTTGCAAGCAAAAGTATGAATCCTGTCCTGTATTTTTTTCCTCTCTACCTTACCTTCTTGTGAGAGATCGCATTAACTGTCACTTACATGCACAATTCTAGTTATGTTTTGTTTATGGCTTTTCAGCAGCTCTGTAATCCTAGAGGATGAAAATATTTTCCATTTGCCACAGTGACACGTGCTGCGGAGAGAAAATACGAACAGCTGCAGGCATCCCTAATAATGGGATCAGATAACACACGGTTCAGGATTTCGGTTTATCATTTTTCCTTAAAGGAAAAAGCAGGTCTTCTGTTCAGGCATCTCAATGTGAGACTATGTAAGAACCATCATACTCTGAGTCAGAAGCAAGTGCTTCAAAATGAAACATCTCTAGACTGCCTGGCTGAGGGACTTTCACCAATACAGAATCAGCCTATTTTAACCATCATCTTCTGAACCAAACTTACTGGCTTTAAATTAGCCATGTGTGCTGTATGTGAGTACTCAAGAGTTCAGTCGTTTGCAATTAAACAAACTCTTCAGAAGAAAAAGCAGCCTGCAGGTCAAAGAAAATGAGGTGGTGAGTTGCCATTCCCTTACTGGAGAACTTTCAATATTTGTCAGTGATATATTAGGTCCATAAAAAATAAAATATCATTATTTAGGATGTTTACTTTAGCTTGGCTCTGAGAGGCATTTGTGACCTTACAGAAGTACTTCACTGGAGGTCATTATTTAGACTAAATTCCAGATACAGAAAACAAAGAGCTCTATTCATAACAACTAAGACAGCAAAGTATTCACAAGAGAAATAAGCAAGAATTTCAAAACGTAGACTAAATAGGACTGTGATTCAATAGAGGTCCCAATCCAGGAAAGCACCCCTGTAAAGCTAACCCTTTAAGCACATACTTATTTTCATTCTAAGCAGCAGTGTATTCAACACAACTTTAAAAATACTTAAAAATCGTTTCTTGATTTGGGGCCTGGGATTCCTCTCAAACAAATTCCTTGATTACGCATAGGACAGACTTTATTAGAGAATAAAAAGACCCACTACAGTATCAGTCACCACTGCAGCTATCAAGCATATCTTTTTCATTGTTCAGACTTACAATCGTTCTTACCAAGTGGCTAAAAGCACACCGGTCAGAAAGGGATGAAGCTTGCAGGCAGGCAACTTGAATTCATTGAATCAACAATAAATGAGTGAGCCAAAAGAGGGAACTTCGTATTCCCAGGACACGCTGTAGAAGGATAGCCTGTAATACCTTGAGATCTGAATGAGCGGATTAGTTTTTAATGAATAGTTTATCTTTCTATCTTTTCAGCAATCAACCCTATTGAAAATACTGAACGCAAAGAACAAGCAATATCGGTGCAAGGACACTATTCTGTTTTGTCATGAAGGATACATCACTGTTTCCTGAGGAATACATAAGCATCACTTATGTCAGGTGATCTCAGAAATATGCATGTGTTTCAAGGTACCTACAAACATTCTCCAACCTAACGAGACAAACGGAACAAAAAGTTGAGAAGAGAATTGCTAAAGGCCAGAAACTGTACAATGACAATGAACTTTTGACTGAATTCATGTCCATTTACAGAAGCTATGAAGAATGGGTCAGTGGCTGGAGAGGTCCTGAAGACTGGCATGTCAGTGAATATCAAATCAAAAAACAGCCGGGTAGGGGATCTTTTCTGAGAATCACCTGGAGTAAACACCCACTGATCTTCATTAGCTTCCTTTCATATGAAATGGGGATCCTTATTAGGGCTGTGCCGTCTTATACAAAATGATCTGATCATGAAAAAAGTGAAACTGTAAATTTCAAGTTTTCTTCTTGAAGATATAAAGAAATAGTGGAAGTTCTCACTGACCCGTTAAACAAGACTAGCTTTGAAAGAAACAAACTTTGTCATTAAAATATTATCATGGAAGACCTTCAACAAATAACATTGTCAGTATATGTCAGTGATTTATAAATGGAATTTTTTGGCCTATTCTTAAGTTGCTTCCTTTTCCATTCCTTCCATTTTTTTATGCCTTTATAATATGAAGGCTTTGTACTATTAGTACTAGTTAGTACTATTTTACTAATGGTAAATACCATATTAGTGTAATACCACTACTGTGGTATTGTACTAATAATTAGTGAGACACGATGCCACGAAGGAATGACTTTCTACAGAACATCCTTCGAAAACCAATCCTCTTTCCCTTTCTGTTGAATGTGGAGGTTGAAAAGCATTACAAAGACAGAGAAAATACTTTTCCCTTTTACAGAGATGGTAAAATAAACCATATGTAAAACACACTTGTGGGATAGACATTTCTGCATCTATATTTATTATTTTTAAGCCTTCACACTATTTAAAGACCATTGTTAGTGACCTAGTCCTCCGTCCAGATTGAAGAACAAAGTTGATTCCATTTAAATGAGGTTAATTTTGTTTAAAAGCATGGAAATTTTTTT
This sequence comes from Mycteria americana, assembly GCF_035582795.1. Classification (NCBI taxonomy): domain Eukaryota; kingdom Metazoa; phylum Chordata; class Aves; order Ciconiiformes; family Ciconiidae; genus Mycteria; species Mycteria americana. The sequence continues at coordinate 109,442,647 of NC_134365.1, read as the reverse complement.
CTCTCACAGCAGCCTTAAAGGGAAGAAAGCCTTCTATTCTCCTATAAATTAGATGTATATATTAATATATTTTATTGTATTATTTGAAGTCGTTCTAGCAGATCTCCTGATCCTGATCATCTTTGTATATGATCATCATTTTAATCTCCGAAAATATGTTTGTCCTGTAAAGAAGGAAAGATCTCAGTTTCTAGAAGGAATGCTAACAGGAAACTGAAAAACATCTTTTTCTTGCTTTGAAGAGAGAGAGGAAAAAATATTTGCAACAGCTGAGATGTAGCCAAGAATGTACTTCACCCTATACATTCTTCATCTAATACATACTTGTTTTGTTGTTACAAGCACAAGTCCATTTGCCATTGTTTTGGGGACTCTTAATGGTTCACATACTTACCAATTGGCTTACTCACAGCTGAGGAAACTCTGACATCATTTACAAATATTTACAAAACTGTAATCCTGATTTTGCTCAATCATCTCAGGAAATACATATATATAGATATATAAATTTTTAATCAGCCTTATCTTCTGATAAGAGTACTGCTATAAAAAAACAGATTTTGAAAAAAACAGCCTTGTTTTTGTTTAATGTCAACATTTTCAAACTTCTTGAAATGATGTATGTCAACCAACTTCAAGTTCTTCAGGAAAAAACATGTATAATCATTAATAAAATATATGCTTGGAGTGCAATATGCTGGACTACAAGTAATAAGCAATATTAATACATTTGCAACAGAGTACTTCTATTACAATTCCATTTGAATCTTTCTCAATAATTGCTACAGCTATGAACTTCTCCAAAACAACTCCTACAACTCAGCTGGACCTGATCTTTGCATTACTTTACCACCACACTAATGATGATTGGTATTTACACTGACTGGGGTTATGGTTAGACTTTCTATATTTCACAGAAAGACCAAAGCCTACAAAGGATCAGATGCCATTGACTATAGATTGCTTTTGCACTGTCTGGATATTTTCTGAAGATTCAAGATTCAAGCATTCTTAAACTGAAGGAATCTTTTTCCACCTTATAAAATAAATTAAAAATTCAAACCAATCCTTATCAGTTACATCATTCCGATAGAGATTTGTATGAAAACATCAAATCCAAAAGGAAAATTGCACTAGAAAAGTAGACCTCTATACATACAGGAGCATGGGAAGCTGAAAAGCGCGGAACTCATTCAAACACAATTTCACTGTATAGCTAAAATGTACAAAAAGTAGCTGAAAAAATCTTTAATCCTAGCTTGCAGTTACTCCTCTGCCCTGTGAAGTAGGAAACAGCGAAGCACATGACACTAATTTTAACCATGGCTCATACTTTACTCTCATGTTCAAGAAGACAGAAAGATTTCAATTTTCTCCTACACTGGTGTGTAGAACTGCCGAATACAGATTGAGATTTCCAGATATCATTGTATCTATTATACATGCTAACAGGATTAGCTATCATTAGACCGGCATCCACAGGAAGTGTGATACACAGTAAGACCTCAGGAATTCTCTCAGGAGGCAAAAGGTCTAAGTTGAGGCATGCATGATTTCAAAGCAATTCTTGGCACAATTAACTGCTTGACCTGTAAGATGAACAAGCATATCATTTAATTAATTGCCCAGCTTTTTTGAGCCATGCTGCTCATTTTTCTCATAAGTGTATGATAATATACTGCTACCAGTTTTTATGGAGATGATCAAAGAAATTATACATTAAATTGCCTGGTGATGAATCAGGACTGCATTTCACATTGCCCTCAATCTCTCCCATCAACTCTGCTGATGCGATATATGTATATTTATGCAACTTAATATTGCTGTAAAGATGAAGCAACACTAATACTACTAGAAGTAGTTCTGTAAGAAGTTCCATATTTTCTTGTCTCCTTAATAATATGGGTAGAAAAATAAACTAAAAAAAAAAAAGATATTTTAAAATCCTTTATTAAGCAAGATGTGAAATAGCCAATTAATTCTGTTATAAAAATAGTTTCTGTCACTTTTGGACTACATCAAGTATAGTCTATGCTAACATCTGTATAGTCTAGGGCCTGCAAGTCAGAAGAAGAACCAACTCTCTTTCTCCCCACATAAGTAAGTGGATGGATTTTTATCTTTTCTTTCTATAGATACACACAAGTGTCTAATTATTCCTTTACGTTGGTACTGCTTAGAAGTAAAAACATGCTTTAAAAACATGCTTTCTTTGGATTAGTGGCAGAAAATGCATTTGAAAATCTATTCTTTAACTTACAGTATGCACAAGGAAGCACATATGCTTTAATAATTTTAAATAGTAACTTTTAAAATGATGGCCATGGCACGTAAGAAAAACCTTCTGCTTATGGAAAAAGGCAATTTCTTTTCTATAACGGTTCCTTCATGCAGTGTGTCCACAAACAGAAGACCTTCTTTACTGACCTCTTATGATTTTCATTTTGGCAACTAAGCTGGTGTATGTTTTATCAGGGTATTGGAGAATTCTTAGAGGACTATGCCCCTCTACTCTGCTCTGGTGAGACCCTACTTGGTAGTACTGTGTCCAGCTCTGGAGCCCTCAGTACAAGAAAGACGTAGACCTGTTGCAGGGAGTCCAGAGAAGGGCCATGAAGATGATCAGAGGGATGGAACAACTCTATGAGGAAAGGCTGAGACAGTTGCGGCTGTTCAGCCTGGAGAAGAGAAGGCTCCAGGGAGACCTTATTGCAGCCTTCCAGTACTTAAAGGGGGCTTATAAGAAAGATGGGGACAGACTTTTTAGCAGGGCCTGTTGTGATAGGACAAGGGGTAATGGTTTTAAACTAAAAGAGGGTAGATTCAGACTAGATATAAGGAAGAAATTTTTTACAATGAGGGTGGTGAAACACTGGAACAGGCTGCCCAGAGAGGTGGTAGATGCCCCATCCCTGGAAGCATTCAAGGTCAGGTTGGCTGGGGCTCTGAGCAACCTGAGCTAGTGGAAGATGTCCCTGCTCATTGCAGGGGGGGGTTGGACTAGATGACCTTTAAAGGTCCCTTCCAACCCAAACCATTCTATGATTCTATGACTTAAGGAAAATCATCCTGAAAATCTGGTTTACTCACATAGCTGGGAAGCTCTAGGGAAATGGTTCTGTGCTATAAAGAAGCTAAAGTTTTTATTAATCAAAATTTTGCCTTGGGGTCTCTATAGTTATGTCAAAAGTTCGGGCATCCCTATAGTATGCATATTAACTCTTTGCTGGATTTCATATTAATTGTATGTAGTTTTTCAGTCAAATTCATCTTAAAAAGGGAGTCACCAACAACTGCTTTTTAATTTCCAGCATTTATTCTTCTTGGACTATACTGTTCTATTGCTGTTCTTTCTCCCCATCTCCAATCAATAAACATATTAAATTATTAGTTCATACCATATGAAGCCCATTATAAATATAAGTGAAACAGTATTTAAACAACTAAGAAAAATAATGTCTTTACATGACCAAGCTAAGCAAATCAAAAATTATGGCCGCTTGATGTTCCCCTCCCTAATTCTCCCAAAAGGCAAAGCAGAGACCCATCTGTATTTTGTTTGATTTAGTCATTTAGAACAGGCTACATTTTTTTCCCCTGTTTTTTTAAATAACCACATCTTTGTATAATTTAGATGGTAACTGATGAAATATTTTTTCCTTTCTTTGTAAAAATGTGTATATTTAAAGAACTGTATAAATAATAGAACACTCACAAGAAGCCTCTAGTAATAATAATTTCTTCTAACACTAACTTTTTAGTCTAAATGATTTCTCTTTGATCAAACAGCATCAATGTGCTGCAAAACCTGTTGCTTTTAACAGTTGGTGAAAGTATAACAAATTTTCAGGATGGCTTAAGCATTTACTAAGGAATATATGAGGCTAGGGCAAGTAACAGAGTGACTGTAAACAGAAATATAGTAGAAATTGGGCGGGGAGTTAAGCTGCAGGGATGAATGGGAGTGTATAAGTCTTTAGAGATGGAGGAAGCCAGCCTTTGTACCTCTTTTGGTCTCAGAACTATTCTTCCTGACAGCAAGAGGTTTGCTATTAAAAGCATTTCACTCTTCTCAGTACTTTTCATTTACAAAGTGATAAGGTCATAGAAAACCTTTAACAAGTCTCCACTTGCTCACATTTACCTCTGCTCTAAAAAGTACCAACAAGAGTTTTCTCTTTAATTCCCTAATATAATTAACTTAAGCTTGAAGCCACTGTTCTCTTCTGTGATTAGCTTGAAGTTTGCTGTTTCTGACTTTGGTGCCCGAGAGCCAAGGAATCTGTATTTTCCAACTGTGTCACCTAGTCTAATAAGGTAATATAAGAATCCCCAACAAGCCTTGTCCCCTGAGCCAAAACTCTCACCCTATTCAAACTGATTTATAAATGCACATTATTTCTGAAAGCAGAGCCCATAACACACTCCGATGCTTTAAAACTAGCAGATTAATTATCTGGAAGATCAGCCCTTCCACAGTTAAATTTTCATGGAAACACAGACACATCAAGATCCCAGCAAACTATACCAGGAACATGTAAACAACAAAGGGCAGCAAAGGCAGGAAGGTTCCTGTATAATAAAGCAGTCTTCTATATAAGTAAGTACATTTGAAGGAGGTAAGAGAAGCAACGCCTCCAAACACAAAGCATATTTCTCAGAAGTCCAATTTTTTTCCTCCTCCACCTCTCTTTGTTCACGTACACTTAACCACAGGACCTACTGATGTCAGAGGAGATTAGAAATTATCAGACAGCCACTGCCGCTCCCACTCCTTTTAGCCTGCAAGCCTGATGGAGTTGAGACAGCCACACAGCTGGTTTAAGACAGAAAAGCAGCCCTGGGCTGCCTCCCGTTCTCTGATCTTTGGTGTCTTATGGTCAAGAATATTCATTAGTAACACAGACAAACCTACTAATGGCATGCAACTCATCCATACCTATCTGTCAAATATTGAAAAGATAGTCCATTGATTTGTACAGGTCACTGATCAACTGTTTTAGCAATGCAATGTCACCCTAAGAAGGACAAGTGGGAACTCTGACAAATGAGCTATATATTCAGCCGAAATTGTAGAAAAGGGAATAATACCATTTCTGAATGCCTACCTATCCAAGTAGCTTCTTCTCCCTGCCTTTGAATTTATTGCTAGTAGGTACAAATGCCGGCATAATTGACATATATTCTGTTTACTATCAGATTTGTATATTTATTTCCAATAGGTACAAACAAGATGAAAAATGACATTTACCGTTTGCAAATCCTGCGTGCATATGAAATACCATATGACTATTCCTGTAGGCTTTTTACCTGCCCTAAGGCAGATGACCAAAATGTCTGCTGCAAAATTTCCACAAAGTCCATCACTGTCCCCATCCCAAAAGTCACAAAAACACAAGCCGAGAAAGGCCACAAGGAATTACATGTTCCATCTTGAACAAAGCAGAAAACTATTTGTTTCTTACTAAGGAAATAAAATAAAGGAAAATATTTTAATTTGCTGCATGCATGCTAGCTGTCTTTTGATATAAAAAAGTAACATTCTAACATTACTTTTAGAAAGAAAAATTATTGGTACATTTAGTCAGTTATGGTAAGGAAATTTCCTAAATAGCACAAACTTATCTGTCTGCTATGCGATGCTCACTACATTTTCATAGAAATGGTAGTAGACCTCCATACTTTCATCCACCCAAAAACCCAGGGAAAGGTAAATGTGATCTTTTTTACACAATCTTTTATGCTTTAAAATTTCCAGTGGAACTACCCACATTTTGTGCTGTGCGCAGGTGCCCAGGGGCTGGCGGGGGGCTGCAGGGCGGCCTCTGTGAGGAGAGGCCGGGGCTGCCCCGTGCCGGACACAGCCGGTTCCAGCCGGCTCCAACGGCCCCAGCGCAGGGCACGGCTGAGCCCTGCAGCCACGATGGCGGCACCTCGGGGAAAGCCTGTGTGAGAAAGGGCAAAAAATCCAAAAAAGAAAAAAGGAACAAAAAAGTGTGAGAAACAGCCCTGTGAGCAGCAAGGCGAGAGAAGGAGGAGAAGAAGGAGGGGGAGGAGGTGCTCCAAGTGCTGGAGCAGGGATTCCCCTGCAGCCCCTGGAGAGACCACGCTGGAGCAGACAGACACACTGCAGCCCGTGGAGGACCCCACGCTGGAGCAGGTGGACGTGCCCTCAAGAAAGCTGCAGCCCATGGAGAGCCCACGCAGGAACAAGTTTATACGGAAGGACTGCAGCCCGTGGGAGGGACCCACACTGGAGCAGGGGAAAAGCGTGAGGAGGAAGGAGAGGAGCAGAGAGGAGCTGTTATGGACTGGCCATGGCCCCCATTCCCCATCCCCTGCGCTGCTTGGGAGAAAGGAGATAAAGGAGTCAGGAGTGAAGTTGAGCCAGGGAAAATGTTGGGGGGAGGTGGTGTTTTAATTTTGGGGGTTTTTTTTGTTTTGTTTCTCACTACCCTGACTACCTTGTTTCTCACTATATTAATTGGCGTTAATTTAGTTTTCTCCAAGTCAAGTCTGTTTTGCCTGTGACAGTAATTGGTAAATGATGTCCCTGTCTTTATCTCAACCCACAAGCTTTTCCATCCAATTTACTCCCCCTGTCCTGTTGAGGAGGGGCAGTGAGCGAGCAGCTGGGTGGGTGTTTGACCCTTAGCCAAGATTAACTCACCACACTTTTTCTCCAGACGATGCTTCCATGAACAGCATATCTGTCCAGACCCAAGATCTTGTATGAAGCTTGATGCTGCAGAATTTCAACTACATACTTATGAAATTTTTAATATCCCATGAGGTAAGAACCATCTTGTAATCTCTAATTTATTTATTTACAGAGAATTGGTGCTTACAGATTGCTTGACTCCCCTAACATCACAGTTTATTTCCATTGCAGCAGAACTTGAACCTACATATTCCAAGTCTGACTCCTGGCCTGCAAGAAGTCAAACTGAAATAATACAATGCCTCACAATGTTGTTCAACTTCCTGAGGGGAGCAGCAACTGCTGCTGACATCTTTACAACAACTACTTCTATTACTGCATAACAAAAGCATATTACCAACATTGCTGAAATAAATTTCACTGAAGATATGAAAATAATTTTACAAACACTATCAAGTCCTCCTTATTCTTAATAACATCACCTAAATAAGCCCTTAAGTTCAACAAGCGATACTACCAAACTGCTTTCATTACATGCAGAACACAAAGGAAGTATAAGTACATTTGCCATAGACACCAGCTGTATAAGGTGATTATAGTAGATGATTTTGCCCAGACCAACCAACCTGCTGTTGATTTCTGTTATTGAAATGGTCTCCCAGCCATAGTCTGTGCTAAAACAGAATTTATCTGTGGAAAAATGTGCATCTCAGTTTCCAGTACAAAGAAATACCACTAGGAACAAACACTAATCCTAGGATTTAAAACAAAATGAAATTAAAAATTAAGGGATCTAAAATATAAGGAAATAGGTTCATCCAGCTATATATTTATTTAACAGGGAAGATTACTGTAAGGACACCAAGACTGGCAAGTAAAAAGGGCAAAATTATATAATTTTAAAAAGTCTCAGACATAGGAATGAAAGGCCTTTGTTTTTAGGCTAAATTTTCTTGAGAAGTGTCAGCCCACCAAAGGCTGCTCTGCTGATCCTCCAACAGATCCAGCTGAAAACTAATCTGTCCCTTAAAAAAAAAATCCAAAAAACCACCTCACAAAACAAACAAACAAAAGAAACCCAGAAGTTTGGGTTTAGCTGGATCAGATCCCTTATGTGGCTGAAGATGTGCCCACACAGTACTAAGTCTGGTACCGAGTAATTGGTAGGAACCAAGTTTGTGGACCAAAGTGGAAAGAAAGAAGAGTTGGATCATTTCCTCTAGTGGTCCATTCTGCCTTTAAAGAGACCCCATGTGCCTGTGAAATTGCATCCCCACAAAAAAAGATACCAGGTAAAATTTTGAAAAAGGTACAAAGGAAAATAAATCTTGTGAATCTGTGTGTGTAGCTCCCAGGCAGAACTGTTCATCTTCACTTGTCACCTGAATTCAACCTACAATACCTGGGGAGAGCTAAGCTCCTCACAATAACATTTACAACAACCAGTAGCAAGAACAGAGTGTATTTTAAGCAAGTAATAGTAAACCCTGAAGAATTAATTTCCACCCCTGGAGATAATCAAAACCCAACTGGACATGGCCCTGAACAACCTGCTCTGGCTGACCCTGCTCTGAGCAGGGGGTTGGACCAGGCAATCTCCAAAGGTGTCTTCCTGCCTTGACTAGTCTGTGACTGTCAGTGAAATTCACGCCACTGAGACACCTTTAGGAGGCTGTATGGTGGTTGGAAATCCACATCCCACAACCATAGAAGTTTGGGTTTTCCTATCACTTTCACTTTTAAAAGTACCTTCTGCCCCACATAAAGTAAATGCTTTTAGAAAAGTTGTCTCTAATTATATGTTTTGTTTTCTGATAGGTAAACGTATCACTGTATTTCAAGTAGTAACATTTTTACTTTATTTTGAATACTGGTACAACACGTTAACAGATAGATTAAGAATAAAAAAACCAAAGCTATTTATATCCTAACAGATATCAAACCAAAAAGTCTCAGTATGTTGTCATTAAGACTTAAAACTTTCTGGCCATACATTCTTTTTCAGAAAGGTGCAACGATTTACTGTTTTCATGAAACGTTTTAGTACAACTTTTAATCTCAACAAAATGTTACTTTTTTTTCAGTACTTTTTCTGGCAGTCCTTTAAACTACTCTTTCTTTGACTTACAGAGCTATCAGTCACTGTTTAAAAGCCCTCAATAAACTAAATCGACTGTCCTGAAAGAAAGCCATCAATCATATTGACTGGTACTAAGAAAGGCCAACGCCATGTTAATTGCGTGCAAAATTAACAGGAATTTGCAAGTGATTTTCTCAAGCAGAATCCCTCCTGTGCTTTGCATGTGTAGAATTGCTAAGTATTCTTACCATAGAAGTAGCTCAGGAAATCACTTAATATTATCAAAACACAGGGAAAACGGTAGGAGATAAAGAAGTTTTTCTTTTAAAACCTTGGTTGCATCAAATAATAGCTACCACACTCCTCTGAGGTTTTAGGGCAGGGCTGCTTGCAGTGACTGTGCACCTTCTAACATCCCAACAGCTGCTGCAGCTCTCAGACATGGGGCTCACGGAAAGCCCTGGCCAACTGACTATCAGCGTCCAAAATGCAAGAAGTAGTCGCGTAACATACCTAAAACAAGGACAATGCATTCAAATACACTGAACAAAAACCCCACCTCTATTGCTGTATTTCTAAATTCCAGAAATGTCCACTTTGGTGATCGCATGATTCCTTTTGGAGATGTCTTAGCGCAATTCCTTATGAACGGTATTAAAATTGTACGCACAGCTGTATCCATTTTAGTCTGACAAGCCTTTGTTCTTAATTTCAACCCTCTACTTTTTTCACTTTGTAACTTGAGGGGATACTCTCATATTGATGAGTTCAATGTTTCTTATATAACTCACTGTGCAGGAGAAGATAATTATCCCCTGAATAAGGTCTGACACCTTTCTTCCCCTTTCTTTTTTTTTTTTTTAAAGAGTGGGTAGATGAAAGCATGCTTTTTGAATTTTATATTGTATGTAAAATAATCATACTTCTTTCCCATTTGATCTATATAATCTTTATCTAGCATCAGTCACATAAGCTTAAAAAACAACAGGGGCAGATCACATGAAAGCATTCTAGAGGGGCAGATGTAGAGATTAACAACTATGAGAAGGATACATTTTCACCGGCCTTCCAGACAGATCATAGTATCTTTTAAGACAAATTTTTAATCCTGCAAGTAACAGACTGATGACCTAAAACATTCTCAAAGTGTAATATTATGTATGACATCTACACTGTTGGGGGAGTTGAAATCCAAAAACATACAAAAACAAGTGGGGATTTTGGACGGTTTGGGCTTTTGTTTGTTTTAAAAGCAGCCTGTCAGCACTTCATGCTCCATTAAGAGAGTCGTCTTGCCTTCTCCTTCAAATACTATTCCTTCTGGGAGACTTTTCTCAAGAATACGAAGGGCCGCATTGTGGGTCACACTCTATCCACGTTGCATGTCTGCATTGGCATAAAAAGGCTATAAAATTCAGAGCGATGGCAGGCAAGACAGCTCAGCTGACCTAAAAGGCTACTGTAAGGGGCAGTTCACCTACTCCTTCGCTGCCTCCTGATTCTACCTCTTTCCTCTTTTGCTCCCAGACATATGCTCTTGTGCCTCTCTCCAACTGACTGTGGTACTAGTCTGACTTAACAGGAAGCTGATGTGGCTCACCAAGGTAGCAGAAAGTCTAGTTCCCCCGCCTCCCCACTTTATTACTTTTCTGTCCCCCTCTGAACTGTTTACCAAAGGGTCAACTAAGCATCAGGACAGAGTAAGGAGCAGAGGGAGGAGAACATGGGACCATCCCTTTCAGTGACAGTGAACCCTGCAATCAGCTAAGCCCTTGTTGTCCACTTACATCCTAATTCACCTAATTTCAATAGCTGAGAACCAGCAAACGGAATATACTGGCAACAGGAGCCTGCGTACTGCTCAGCTCTCTAGAACCACATTGCTGGGTGCAGTCAGAGCATTACTGTGCTCTGAAGTTCCTTTAAAACTAATTCTCAGAAAAAAAACAATTTAGAATAGCATTCAAAACTTTGACATTTACTCTGAAAGTAGGCCTCGACACCTAGAGATCAAGCGATGATAAAGCTGCTCCATCTTGCATCCTACTAGCTCAGCTTGTCTGAACCCGAAAGTGTGGAGTTCTGCATCCACCCATAGTAAGAGGCATTGATTATATTACTGAAAGATGCATTCATTAACCAGTACTAGGAATTTATCAGCAGGCAAGGGAAGGGGAAAGAAAAGAATCATAATCCTTAATGGTGAAGGGCAAGAGAAGCAGAATAAGTGTTTGGAAAAATTACAACAGCCTTTGAAACACCAAACTGAAGAGGTGGTTTGTTCAAAAATCCAGCTAGGTAAAAACTCAGATACATCCAGGAGGTCTTAGATCTAGGCGTCATATTTGTTATAAATTGAGTAAGAAGTGAGCCTCCTGAGAAGCAACTCTGCTAGTCTTCCAGGTAATTTGAACGTTTTTCCTCTACGAAGTTACACGACTTGTGAAGATTACTCTGGTACTGGCTCTCCTGGGGAGCAGAGAGGGAACAGCTGAATGCACTGATAATATCAAAGTATTGATTTGATGGTCTAAACAAACTCACTATCTGGCAATACCTTTCGTGTAGCAGTTTCATGAGCAGGAATTCTGCCTGATCGCTACGTTCAAACCTCAGTTTGCCCAGCAGCAGCAGCGCTGACTGCAACAGCACCTCACCTCCCAGCGGCGTGTGCCCTTGGTCAGGCCAGGACAGCAGTGCTGAAACCGAGAGAACCATACTCAAAAATGGACTCAGACTCAAAATAATCTGCTTGGGGGATTTGTGCATGTCTTTTTTCTTTCTTCAGCTCAATGACAAGTTACTTAATCCAACAGAACATAATGTCTCTAATGCGGTTGAACTAAACCAGATTTTTCTCACATGAAAAAAGCTGCTGGTTCAGTCCCCCTCCCAACCCCTACACCCAGCCCTTTTTAAAAAAAAAAATGCAACAAGTGGGTTTCATTACTGCATTACTAACTATATGTGCCCTACTAAGAGCTCAGATAAGTTAACTGAACCTTAATTAAGGATTTAATTAAGTATCCTCTTTAACTTGTTGCATGTGTATTTTAGCCATAGTACTGACTACATAAGACTGACACATTTTCAGCAACACTGGAGTCTCCTTGAAAATACTGACACCTTCAGTGAAGTACTGGAAATTAAATAAATACAGTACACTACAGAGAGACTTTTTCTGCTTTAACCCATATATGCTTGAAATAGAGTGAGCACAGATTCAGAATAACAAAGACCACTCTTTTGAGATAACTAAAAGATAAAAAGATGATAAGAAAACAGGATAAAGTCCAAAAGCTGAAATCACAAGAGAAAATGAATGGAGATAGCTGTTGGGCATTAAAATTGGTTAAAAAATGCACAATGCTTTTGAATGCTGTACTAAGTACAATTCAGTACAATAGTCAGTGCAAACACACGTATCTGCATTAAAGGGTTAAAAAACTGAATAGTAAAGGCATGCTTATATTAAAGTGTATGCTTAATTATCAAGCAAATATCTAGATAGTGAAACTGAGTCACAGAAACCAAAACATATGTCCTAAGCACTGAGAGCCTGAGGAGGTAAAGACTGATCAATTTGCAAAGATACTGTAAGATATTCCTCTTGAGTAATTTTACTAAAGAAAAAATAATAATTTGGTTAAAATGGGTTTTTTTTGCCCGACACCACTCATCTGCTTTCCATCAGATATTTAAATGGTTTATTCCCCCCCAAAAAAATTAAACTTGCCAGGAGGAAAAAAATGAACATGTTGAAGGCAAGCATACAACTTTTAGTGAAAATCCTATATTTTTCAGAACTTTTGATTTCTTGATGGAAAACTCAAAGGCACAGGCAATATGTAAACCAGTGTTAAAAGGAAGATATTGGCTCAAAAGACTCTCATGCCGTTCAACAAGATAGGTTTTACTTTATCGTTGTGCAAGACACTTGACCTTATTTTTTAACCATGGCCATTTTAGCTATGAATTGGGTCAAGTACTTAAAATAAGGGTCAGATCAGCAAAAATAAAGCATTGTATCTGAGAGGAACTAGTAACGTGTATGTGGATTAAGTACACTTTGCTAAGCTAAAACATTGCTGCAGGACTGAAATTCTTCTGATTAAATTATGGTTTATATTATTTGTATTTATAAAATTACGAAAAATCCTGCAATAGCCATTAATATTCTAAACACATGAACCCTCTTTATGTGTGCAGTTTTACTGCAGCCACTGGAAGTAGAGTAACACAATTTGCTGGGTCAGACTTGTTCTAACTGTAGCATCTGTCACTAAGCGTGCTGCCATTCTCCGGCACTCGTGCTGAAGGGGAACCTCCTGCTACAGACATTGTGTTATGGCACACGAATGGCAGAAATTCAGGTGTCCCAGACGATCCACCCCTACAGCAAACAGGGAAGCTCAATCTTGGGCGTCACAAATGTAGAACTGCTTGAATAAAGGAGGCAACTCTTTCTACCACCTCTTCCGCGTAGGAATTCAGTGAAAAATGCACTAGGTTACTTATTGAGGTTTTCCTCCTTTAGGATAAACCCCTCATGCTTGCTTTTGCAAGAGCAAGAAATTTGAGCCTGATGAAGGGCAGAGCTGGCTACAGTCAAATGGAATCCACATGCTTGTGCAACATGAAAAGGCAGAATAATAGAAAGAAGTTACTACATGTCATGCCTGTGGAGTTTCCAGCCCAACTTCCTCCCATTTTCCTTACTGTCTGTCTCATTCTCATTCACATCACAACTCTCTAAAAAATAAATAAAACCAGCTGGGATTCTTTCTGTAGCATTATATCCAGGAAAGTATAGCTAAGCCCAGCGTTCGAGTTACACAAATTTAGATCAGCTCAGGATGAGGTCCATAAAACTTCTGAAGTAACTCACCAGTATCATAAAAGCTCAAAACCACTGGCCAAGCCAAAAGGTCTAAAAACACTGGGAAGCAGCTGAAGCTGGCAAAATTATAAGCAATTGAAAACAGACATGGTAACAGAAAGTGTTAAGAAACTTTAGCTATAGATATTGCTGCCAACTCTAGCTATAAATCAGACAAGTAAAATGGGAGGCGAACCTCCAACAGTCTGTTCAGAGCTTTTTAGAATAAGAGCATGTCTGTTTATATACTTTTGTACAGTGCTAGAAAAATTAGAATGGAAATACTACCTTTTGCTTTAGAATCATAGAATGCTTTGGACTGGAAGGGACCTTTACAGATCATCTAGTCCAACCCCCCTGCAAGAGCAGGGACACATTTAACTAGAAGAAATCCTGGATCTCCAGAATTTACAGAAAAATACAAAAATCACAGAACTAAAGATTTCCTTTCAATTTTTCAGTGTCCTCTAAGGTTTTGTTAAAGCATCAAAATATGAAACAAACTACATCTCCCAACCAGCTTTGTTGAAAGTGTCAGCAAGGTGTGCTCATCTTGATCTAGAATATCAGCATAATTCTCAATGAATTTCATTTCAATCATCAAGCATACTTCTTCAACAGTAGGAAAATAATTTGTACGGAACTACAGAATACCTTCTGAGTATCATAGGGTTAAGAGGTTGGTGAATGAGTGAGGCCCCTCCCAGTTTTAGACTTCATGGCTAATCTTCCTCAGATCTGTTCCAGAAGTTCCTTCTTTCCATCTTAAACCCCCAGACAAAATAATATTGCTTGCCTCTTTCACAGTGTTTTATATCTGGGATATATTCAGTCATCACAGAAATGCTGTCATTCCTCACCTTGCAGATGAGGAACAGAAGTGATTTACCCTGGTCCCATAGCAACTCAATAGTTAGACTGAACAGATGGACCAAAATAATCCGAGCAAGGGAGCCACAAACCCCTTCTCCTCTCTGCTGAGCTCTGCCACTCCTCACACCTAAGACGCACCACATGCCAGTCCTGGGCACCGTCTTCTTCTCAACCCCCTGCTCCATTCCCAAAGAATCCTCGCCTTCGCAGGATTGCCCTTGTATTATTCCTACTGTTGCTGCTCCTGCAGCCCACTCTACTGATAGGTTTTTATGACTTTTGATAATGCTAATACTAGATAACCACTTGGACTGACACTTCTGCACTGACAAACTTTGTTCCATACACACAGCCTTGGGCTTCTCCAACAAGCCAGAGGCAGGTGAAGAAAAACTGTGATGAGGAAGACAAGAGAGAGTGTGAGGAAAGTGAAAAAGGAGGGCAGAAGCCTTGCAGTTTGCTTTTAAGTACTGGTGGTGCACTGATTACAAGTTATATGCCAACTTTTGTATTCACACAAATAAGAGGTATTTCTAAAATGCAATTTACCCTCAGCCAGGACTTGTGCTACTAAGGCCACCTTTGAAAATATATAAAGAAAGGGGTTGTAGAAAAACATATGCAGTTAAGTTTTTATTAACTCTTATTAATTACCATTAATGATTTAATAGTAATATTTATTCTCCCCTAGATAGTTTGATAATAAAATGTACTCCTAGTTTTAAATAAATCCAGATTATCCTAAACATTGTTTCTGCAAAAGCTAAAGTAAATCTGTTCCTGATCTTGACAGGAGATTTAAGCCAACTAAGCATTTTATTCATTTTTCAAACTCTTACCTTATTTCTTCTGAACTATATCTCTGTGTTTGACTGAATGGCTAAGTAAAATGTAAAGCTATGCAGTCTACCTATTGATTTCAGCCAGCTTATCTGAACAGCTTAGCTGTTACTTGCAAAGTTTCTTGCATACAGTTTTAAAGATCCAGTATTTCTTGCTCTAAAATATACTGGAAATACAAAACAGTTGAACAGCTCTTTTTTACTGTAGTATGGAGCCAGGACAATAAATAAAACAACAGTTCAATGCTTTTTAGACATGTTTGAGTTTCTGTTGGATGCATTTCAGTATGACTTCAAGAATACATTGACCTATAGACACTAATTTTGGGTTTGCTGAACTAACAGAAGCCCAAAAATCCTTTTACGTGAAACGTATTATTATAGAGGACAGTTTCACTTTGATTTAATCACTTGTTGACTCAGTTTTGGTTGTTTTTAAGCACTGAAGAAATGGAAACATAGGAATTTTAGGAGAATTTAGACCTGAAAAGCCTAACATAAACCTCATTCACTTTTAAAGAAATCAGTTAAACTGTAGATGTCACAGCATAGAGCCCTTTTATCCAGAAGACTAGTTAAAAAATACTTTTTTTGCATATATAGGAAAGCAGAGGTATGTTACTATCATTAGATTTGAATATCTATATATACGTTAGAATACATGGGGTTATCTAGAATAGGTATATTTAGTAATGAAGTGTGATATTAAATTACAACAGAAACATGGTAGGAAGCACACACTAATTTTTTTTACCCAGACACAGTTTAAGAGTTTCTATTTTATAAATATATAAAATAGGAAAATAAGGTGAAAAACTTGTTTAAAATGCTTAAGGTTGGCGAGCTATCCTTAAGCTGTTTTTCTGGACCATATAATACCTGGCTTCTGCTAGGCCTAGTTAACATAAACAAGACATACAGCTAACTTAGAGCTGAAGAATAAAGAATGCTAACTCAACCTCTAGATTTGTCCTTACGTAAACCTCTACTTTTTGCTATAAAAATCCCAGGGTGATTAGTTAGATACGAATTGAAAAGGCAAGTACGCATTGATCCACATCGAATCTAATACAGAGATGATTGAAACCTTACAGTTATTCTTGCATAAGTGTTCAAGAGTAAGCGTGGAACAAAACTTTCCATGCTTTGATTCACTGCAAAAAGATGTCAAGTCAGGTCTTCAGTAGCGACAAGATACAGAGTAAAAGGGCTCGGAGTGTGGTTTTTTTCTGCCAGTGATAAAAATTAATCAGTTAAGGTGAGGCAGGCAACAATGAAATAATGAACTGTATTGTTTTCTTTAATTTTGAACTTGGGAATGTCTCTAATGAGCAGGAAAGGAGAACCACCGGACCAGCACGTATTTAAGCAATTGGCTGGATCGAGGTCAGAGTGCTCAGTGTTTGCCAGGACCGAAAGGAATTCAGATACTAAATAACACTATTTTCCTTCCTAAATTATACTCTCCTGAACTCTACAGCCACAGTGGTGGGAGTACCCAAGGCAAGGTAATATTGAACAAAAATGAATATATAATAGCTTGGCCATTTACTACTTATTACTGATTAGAGTGGCAGTTGATTCTGACCCAGTGGTGATTTACATGGTTTTTAGACAACTATACTATGGTTTCAGACACTCATGCCTGCCTCATGTCATCCTTATACATCCTGAGCCCAGCTGCATGTCACAGCCACCCTCATCTGGTACACAAAGCCGAGCTCTCAGGACAAGCCTGTGGCAGCAGGTGGCTGCAGGGCAGTGTCGGCACCAAACACCCTGAATCGATTTGGGAGCCATCTCAGCCCCTGGTGCCAGGTGAACAGAGCCTGGCTTGGCCCAACTCGGCAGGGAGGGCAGGTTCGCACCAGGGGGGACAAGGGGACGCCTGGCACTGTGGTCCTGTACTGCATCAGTGCAGAGCCAGTGAGGCATCGTGCCACCATGAGTAAACCTGACGCAACGAGGAGCGTAGCGCAGAAGTACCCAAGTGGCTCTGCAAGACACAGCTCATGGCTAGCTAATTAAGTTTCCCTGTCAGACCTGAAATAACTCTCACTGGGGGCAATTGGGCTTCTGCCCAGCACTACATAGCACATGCCACAGTATTCTATTATCCTGAATAATGGAACACACAAAAAACATTATCTTGAAGGATAGAAAACTTTCTCCTGAAAAAAACCCAAACAACTAGAAATATTTTCTAAACTTCAGGAAAGGGTGCAAGGTAATGCAAAGGACGAATAGAAAGAAGTGGTCTGAAAACTATGCACCTTTTTTTTTTGTTACTATTTTTCATTTTTCTTTCTTACACTAACCAACTGCTTATTCTCCTCCAGGATGTATTATCAAATGTGTTTTTGACTTGGTCAAATATCCTCTTTCTGTGCTAGGATGATTAGGCTAATGGAATCACATTATATTTATTATTTACAGAGTACATGGGAATGGCTTAGCAAAAGTTCAGGTTGAACAAAGCTCAAAAGATGACTTTATTTTTGGCACTTGCCATGTTTGCAGAAGAAACAATATCTAAGGAAGTGCAGTTAATGAAAGGAGTCTGTTTACTCAGCATAAAATAAACAGCTAAAAGCAGGTTGCACAGGGAGAAGCAATAAAAGAACAAGTGACTCGCTATGGTATTGTTTTCTTTTCAAGTTCTGCTCACAACAGAAGCTTTTCAGCAACTGTACTTAAATGCCTCAGCTTCAACACTGAATTCCATAAGGAAGAAAAGAAAAATCTTTCAGTCCTTTGTACTACAATGCTCACAAGCCACCCTGGATCTTCTGTAAGCCTTATGACATGTTCCTCAAGTAAAAGGTGAAAGCACAAAATCGATAAAGAAAGAATACAATTTGTACATCGGATGCAAGTAAAAACAGTAATGGGGCATAAAGACTGTATTTTAACTGGAAAGCTATGTTCACTGAATAAATAAGCTTCTCTTAACAACACATACGTAGACTCAAGAGCACACATTGAATTTGGGAATGTGCTGCCCTGCTGGAAATCTTTACATGATCAGATCCTTTTACCCCAGTGGGACTTACAAAATGAGACCCTGGATTTTCTTCCAATAGTCGACAGTCATGATGCTATTTTGATCTTAAGCTGCTACTAGAGCCAGACACAAATAATGCATATACTGTCTTTGGAATAATAATAATAATTAAAAAAAAAAAAAGACAAAAAGAAAAGAAAACAGACTCTTCTTCTTTCAGCAGCATTTCTTTTTAGAAGAGATTGCAATAATCTGACATTTTATTAAGTTGCCAGAAACAGAGAATTCCAAAATGCTAGTTTTAAACAAAATTGTCTTTTGCAAATTGCTTTATTAAGACAACGAGGCTTCAAATGCAACTCCTCCTAGGAAATTAGATGAAATCATATTTTCATCCCTAAAAGAAGCATGCACCACACAAAAACCACTTTATTCATCTGCTGAGTTCTCTTTGGAGGCATCACACACAGGAGTCAGCAGAATAAGTTGGAGTACCCAACTGAGTTATAGCAATGTGGTATACATGAGTTTGTTCTCTTATTGCTATAATTGAATAACAATCTCAATAGCCTCTGGTTCTGTGATCTGGAACAACAGTTTTATACCAAAAGACACATACTTCTGCAGCATATTTTGGTTTTTGACTGTAGTTTCAGATTTTAAGTAAAGCAAAACTGGTTTCATTGGCAAGACATCAGATAGGTATGCAGAAAAAGTAGTTAAAACTTTTTCTTTAAAAACTGTCCAGCACAAGAATTAGAGTAAGAAGTGGGGCCAAGGATGACGAGTGTGCTCGTCTTCAAAAGAGATGAATAAAAGGAGTCATACAACACCACAAGGAAAAAGAGTACAGGCAAAAAAACCCCCAAGCTTTTCAGTTCGCCATACCTCACAATAGAGGAAGGAGAGAACAGTTCAAGTGCTTAAGAAGTAGAAAGCTGAGAACAGTCGAAAGAGAAGAACTTATTCACCGCCCAAAGAGACCATGGAAATCCCTGCCAGAAGGCACAACTGAGAGTGTACTTAGAGATGAATTGTACTTAAAGACTCAGAGATTTTTTTTTCTATTTTTTTTGTAGTAATTGGTGAAGATGATCATGTCCATTGCTAATGTTGTGTGATGTAGCCAATTCTTTTCCCGAGGCCCAGCTTGCAATTGCTTATACCTTCCATTATTGAGGCAAAAGATTTTCACGCTGGATATAGCTGCAGAATGAAAGCTTTGCAGGTTCATAATAACCTCAAAGAGCGTCAATGTGATTCTACATACTGGAATTTAAGATTTCTGGATTTTGTTTTCAGCTTCTTTCCCTACAAGCCAAACCTTAAAAAAACAACCAAACAAAAAAATCCACCACAACTTTCCTTCAAATCACTCATAACACAAATGAATCACTGATTACTGATGGCATTCTGTGCTGAGGAAGAACTAGAACAATATGGTGAAGGAAGCTTCTGTCAGCTTAATTTTCACAGAAATTACAAGCTGTATACTGAATATGTCTAGAAACTGCTATTCCTAACTTTTATTCCAAAACAAATGTTTTGCAAATAGGAATGAAATGAAATGAATAATGTTCTGTTCATATGAATAAGGACTCTAGGATATAACCTATAATTAGCCTGAAGAGCCTGGAAGGTAGAGAAAAGGTAAAGGCCTGACAGCCATGAACACAGCAGCAGCAGAGCTGAAGGCATGCGAAAATTGTGATGTTATTCAAAGAACTACTGCCTCAAAGTGCGTATGTTTTCTGAGGAAGCTAGGGAAGGCAGTACATGAAGACTTTTTTCCTAGAAACTAAATACAGGAGAAATAAAACTGACTGTAATTGTAGTGCTTTGTAATTACTGAACAGCTGCAGCACTCCGAGAACCTGGGACCATGGCTGTAACATGTACAGAAATGCAATAGTTTATAGAGCAGTTGCTGTGATGTGTAACATCTGAGAAGTAGCTCTGAATTTCAAGTAGAACTTGAAATAAAGCTCTGTCACAGATAAACTATGTTCAATGTTCTTCTCTAGTTCAGAACAGCCACAATACCTATTACACTGTAATGCATCATGCTGTAGCAGCATGTTGATGCAGTTCCACTATGTCCTTTTTTTTTTTTTCATTAGGAGATGGGTTTCTAATTACCATCTGGGATCTTTGATTTAGATGTATTTTTATGTCCTGAGCAACTATGAAGTTCTTCACTTTTGTGGGAGGTGAAGGGAGAAAGACAGAGGGAGGAAGGGAGGGAGAAAGACAGAGAGAGGAAGGGATTTATTTTGTTTAAAGCAAGACTTGTAGGAAAACAGTTTACTTTTGAAGAAAATTGCCATGGGGAAATACATCTTAATTTTAAGGTTTTGCTTTAGGAAATTAAGGATTCACAATTTTGTACTGCATTTTACCTTTTTTTACAGTTAAAAATCTATTACTTTACATTCATTTCTGATCACACTGGGCATATTTACAGTCGAAATATACACACACACACATATATCAACATAAGAAAGTTCTGCCAAGTTGTTTTCAGATCAAGAGACATTTTGGAGAAAAAAAGAGGAGGATATATTTACTTAGTAGCAGCTGTCTGCAACAATTTCAAAAATATACTAAAATAAAAATAGAAGAGAACATTTTGTAATGTTCTGACATGATAGCAATAAAAGCGTGCTATTACTACTACTATCATGCAGTGATACATAAAGAAATAAAAAATGTCACATGTATAGAGTAAAATGGTATTTAAAAAAATTTAAAAAAAATTTTTCAGTAATATTTTTTAACTCTCTTTTCTATCATTTCCTTTTTATGGAAAATATAAACATCTCCTTTAATTTTGAGGGGAAATTAAAATAGTGACAAACGTAGGATTTCTAATAGCTGCAACTGCATTGTTATTAAGTCAGCTTTTAAATTTTTGCATATGAAGTTGTATATTAAGAGGCTTACCAAAATCCTATCTGACCGCACTGCATTAGAAATAAAACATTGACATATAGCAATACATCTTATCAGTTCAGTAATTTATTAGTTAAGATCTCATCAATAACTGACTCCTCAATAGGGTATCAATAACTAACTCAGCAGTAGTGCATACCAATTTAGTAACTCCTCAGGAAAGTTTATATAAAACAAGCCTTTGACTTCTATCACTAGTTTATCCTTTATATGGATTTTACATTAAATAGAATATATCAGAGGAAGGGCCAAATCTACTCTTGAATGTAAATGGAGGAATTGCATCCATGCCTGGTTTATGACGAGTGCTACATCTTTGATAGAGGATCTGGAGGCTGTCTCTGCTTTTGCAGTCATTTGCTGAAGAGCAAGCTGGTGAGCTAGAAAAGTCCTCTTCCACACCAGTGGCTTGCATTACCAGCTTAAAACTCTCTTAAAACCACTTGAGAAGGAGCCCTGCTCCCAAGGTAGGCTTGCATCTTGTGCAGCTGATACCACGCTACAAGAATTGTCCAGGTCCCTGATTTTAAGACTTGTCATATCATACCTCTAGCTTGTCAGTTAACCTGAAACCAGCCTTGACACCCAAGACGTGTTAAGGTAGAAGTAATGAAGCAATTTATCCATTATACTTAAAACATCAAGTATAAGCAGGTCTATAGAAAGGCATACGCATACAGGGAAACAATCCTTACAGCTACCTGTACTTTAGTTAATTTCCAAGAAGCTTCATTCTTGCTTTACCCAACTAACCAGCTGCTATAACAGATGATCAAAGACTCACAGCTGGGATCCAGGCCTACCGAACCTTCATCTGAAGAACTTCTTCCATTGGACCATATCTTTGCTAGGATACACGTAACCTTTTATGTTCAAAGTCTCCCCAGGATGCTTCTCAGACTCAGACCTCTCACCCACGAATATTTCACGATTCATGGCTTAATCAGGTCAGTTTTATCACTTTTCTAACAAAACTACTCACTGTCTTGGCCTAATTTAAGAAATATGGGTGCCCACTGGAAATGGCAAGGTGGAACCAATAAACCTGTAAAATATTGAGAGGTGTAACCTCTTTTTTTTTAAATTGAAATCAATATCTCATACTAACATATATTAATATAACATACTGTACAGTCATATGAACAAAAACATATGCATAGGCTTCATTTTCAAGTCTTTTGGGAGTTAAAGGCAGTAGTTTATTTAGGGTGAATAATCTCTTAACCAAATTTGTATTTGTACTACTTCCCTGTAATGTTTTGGTTTAGACAGATGCAACATTTGCTTTCCACAGGAAATACCCATATAATGAATTTTGTAGATTGATGCAGATTTCACTGCAAAATTCTTAGTAAGTTTTTCAATTATAAAAGTTGTTAAAGAAAAAATCTGCAGAAGGAACTGAGAGGTTAAAAATCTCAGACTGTAATTTATAGTGTAGTAGGCTACCGTGAACACAAAAAAGACTCATAACTTCATACCATTTTGTAGAAAGAATAACTTAGGAAAGAAAGTGCTTGGGGAATTTACTAGAAATGGAAGAATATCTTTGCCTTGTAGCCATGCTTAATGAAGGTATTAAATTTTTCTCTTCTGAGGCTGTCAACTTACCTTGCTGAGGTTCACAAATTCTCCCTTAAGAGACATTTGTATCGCGTGCATTTCAAAAAAATGAGCTGAAAGATGGATATAAAGAGGGTGTCTTATGAACAGAATACAAGGAGCTGAATAAAACACTAGATTTGGCTACTACACAGAGTTGTTTTCTTCTCTTGCTTTGTCAAGATACCACCATTGCTCTTGCACAGACTGGAAAGAAAAGACCAGATGAAAGTTAGCAAAAAGTGATGTAGGAAATGTGATGGGACTGTAAAGGGGGGGGGGGGGAACGGGACTCGGACATAGTAAAGAAAAAAAAATGGAAAGGGAGAGAGGGAAAGAACTAGATACAGCTGGGAAAAATTAAAGGAAGGCAAAATTTTAAAGATAACAAAAATGAGTTTGGAACATAAATCACTTGAAGTGATTAGCTTAATATTTCGTTCAATGATTCTCAAAGAGAAAAGGTTTCTAAGTAATTAGATCTTCTGAATATGGGACTTGAGCTACTTTGAAAGTTTTATTCAAGAACAGAAATTACCTTGAGGAAAGGGTAGGGATTTTTGGAGAGAATAACAGCTTTCGACAACATGTACAGCTACAGAAAGGTTAAAATGGAAAAAGTAACTAAAAAAAGGATCAGAGAGAAATTGAGATAAGAAAGTCAGTGAGAATAAGGGACTTTTCAAGCTTTTTACCCAAATGCAGAATGAAAAAAGGAAACAGGAAATGAATACAAATCAGGGACTTTCTTGACAGAACAAAGTTGAGCACTAAAGGCAAATCTGTCATCTCAAACCCATGTGTTTGCACTCAGTTTTGGTACTTCAATTTTCAGACATGACATTGAAATAGAGAATTCTCATTGAATTAGTAACTTTGAGCAAAATACATCTCTTAAGTCATCACGTAACAAGGGCAAAATTGTGTTTTAAATTAACTTAACACATGTGACAGCATGTAATCGCATTGCTTCAAACTCAGCCCAAGAACAGGAGGGTGGCTCAGTCGCATAGCCCCTTCCTATTACCTGCTTGGTTCACAGAGCAAGGTACTACCATTTATTTAAAATGGTATTTTAAATATTTTTTAAAAGACTTTTTATCAGTGCATTTCATTTTGTAGGAACACACAAATTCAGACAGCCTTAGCCTGCAATGGAGCAGAATAAATGCATTGCTTATTGTCCCCAGTTTTCTTCAATAGTTTCCCGAGCACCAGGAATAAGTGAGAAGTGCCAGCCAGGGAAAGCCTACTCCCTCTCCTGTCTTCAGGGGATGCTAAAAAAGGGACCCCAGAAAGGTACCTTTGTGGAGTCAGTGACCTTCCTGTTTGCTCAGAGGAGACAGCCTGGGCATAGATCAAGAGAGAGCCGTGAATAAGATGTAATGTAACCAGAATGAGATGGAATAAACTTCCTGGTCATTGGACATCATCTTCTCCTAACCTTACCTCTTCTTACTATGCTGGTCCCATTGCAGGTACTAGAGGTCTGGAAAAGGGCTGTAGGAGCAGTGGGGGAGAAGGACAGACTCAACTTCACGCTCCTTTCCTCTCACCCTGCTCTTACCAGCCCAGGCCTCATGTGAGCTGCAACAGATCCAAGGAAACTAGAGCGGGACCTAGCGTTACTGATACTATAAAATACTCTGTAGTTCTCTGTGGTGTATGCCAACTCCTAGTACTTTGTTTCCCATTCCCATCATGAAACGTTCACGATGAATTCTGGTCCTCATCCTTTATATGTGTCCAGCACCCACTGCAAAGTGGTACGTAAGGCAGCAGCCTAACTCATTGGCCTTTGGAGATGACATTTAACTCAGCTCTCAGGCCTCAGTCTGAAGCTATCTGCTCTAATGAATATATGCTCATCTAAATACAGACATAATTTTCCTTTGCTTGTAATATTTCTCAGTACTGAGGATTCTGCAAGAGATGGTCCCGTCTCTAAATCTAGGCAGTTAAGACAAAGAAATACAAGAGGAAGATACAGAAAGGTAAAAACAAGAGCAAAACCCACTCACCCTTCCATTTCTATTGACAGCAGAAGTGGGAGACAAATCCTGTGTTTTAACTGCCAGCATAGTGGTTTGTTCTTCCCCCCACCCCCTTTTCGAGTACTGTATCTTGGTCAACCATACAATTCTATTTTGCCCCCACCACAGATTTAGTAGGAAGTATTTAAGTGGCTATCTTGGTCCATGGACTGGCTGTGGATCACTGATTGTCTAGCTTTGTAGTCAATCGTAAGTCTGAAAAAATTTATTTTGAGAAAGCAGAAATTAAAATAATTCTTTGTTCACACAACAACAATGCAAAGACACTTTAAAGACATTCTTTAGGTCTAAGCACCAAGTTAAAGCTTCATTCAAAATCACCATTTTAAGCAGCAGATTTTTGTTTATTTTTTTGACACTCAAAAAATTTTCCATATTCTCTTCTTTAGTGACAAAATTTAATAATGAAGAAGCCGTAAACAAAAGGTCATAAAAGGCAAGTCTTGAAAGCATTTGCCAAAGTGTACAACTAACATTTCCAAATGTCAAGCCAAACAGATCCTGATGTATATCCTAGTGAAGGTATTTTATACTAGTAAAAAACTCAAACCATTTCTTTCAAATTAAAACTCAGATTATCTTCCCCCCCAAAAAAATTTAAAAAAAAAATCTGTATTTCACAAGGCTGTTTTGTTCATCTACACTCAAGTGAAGGATTTAGGTCTGAGACCATGATCAGTGATACTAGTCTTGGTTATAATTTGTAGGGAAACAGGCTAGAGCCAGAGAATTAAAAAAAAAAAAAAAAAAAAAAAAAGAGGCAGAGGCAGCGTTAAGAAGAGATAAAGAGGGGAAACCATGGTATGTGGAGGCAATGCAACTTCCAGCTTCCCAGCTCTGCAAAAGACTTCCCTGGTGATGCAGGGTCAATAGGGTCTGTAAAGCAGTGCTACACAAAAACAATCTGTATGCATGTACTGTGATTAGACAATCCACCATCAGGGCATCTGCCAGCATGTCAGTCAGGTCTAGGAACTGATACAGCACTGTAGGCAAACCTTTTATGTACAGTAAGATTTCACTCTTTTTTTCTTTTTTTTTTTTTTTTTTTAAACAGCTTGCATGATTTTGATAATCATTTCCATCTGTCTTAAAACTGCCTGAAACATAACGTTGCATATCAAAGCACATCTAGAATTAGTTAGAGTCTTGCATCTGCAATTACATTTTCAGCATGTCTGAAACCAGAAGCAAAATCTTGATGATAGAATTCAGAGTGAAATCTTAGTTTAACCTTGGGAAGAAGAAAATACCTTAATTTAATATTCATTGACCTACCATCTTAGTTTTGATCAATATTAATTTCTGATGCTAATAAATCTTTACACTATGCCAAGGACAGGGGAGTCAATAATTGCTTATTATAGTGAAAAATGAAAATATAATCTTGTATTTTTATTCATTTCACACACAGCAATTATCAGCCAGGATTAAAGTTTATAAAAGCATCTGTCTCAGGCTCCACCAGGTAAAAACAACTTAAAACTTTCTGGGCAGCCATGGTTGATTTGAACACCACAGAAAATTTGAGTTTCTTCTCAATGAGCCACAAAGTACCACCTCATTTAATACCTGTTATGTTGCAAGGAGATGATTCCACATGGACATTCGATAGATACATATCCCAGTTTCTCACGGAAAATCTTTTTAGTAGACTCAGACCTCACAACTGAACACCATTCTTAAATTTAAGGCTTAACATTTCTTTTCAAGATTTCATTCCCTTATGTTCACTTAGGCATCAGGCATCGAAAGAGAGCTCCTGACTATACTTAAGGCAGTGCCAAAATTCCCATTGATTTCAACCAGGACAGGGTCTCTCCCTAGGGAAATGAAGATGACTATCAGTGATATTGGGAAAGCATCCAAAAGGCTAAAATAGCCAATAGTTAATAACTGTATTTAATTTCAAAGTATCCTAGTTTTGCCTCTAAAAACTGTGCCTGCTCTACCAGTGTCACTTCTGGCCAGCACCAGTGAACCAACATGTTTAATGGGATGGTGGTGTCATGGTAACAGGTCATGCAGATGAGAAGACAATACATAATGACTTGACATATTGATGGTTTGGTTCCTCTAATTCCAGTCCTAAAAAGGAATTTTTAAGCCCATATGTAGGCCGTACACAAAGCTTACTGCACAATTAACTTTAACTGGTAAGTCCACTTTAGGTTAGATTCCATATAAGTTAGTGACTTTTGACTTCAAAGATTAAGCTTTCTAATGGGATGCCACATGTTCACAGGGGCAAACAATCAATCAGTGCAATATCCAAACCTCTTCATCAATGACTGCAGCGATTGCTCTTTAGCACACAGTCAGCAGTCTCCTGCTTTTAGCCATCAGCCACACAAAAGCTGCTTTAGTCCACTGCCATTTTTGCCTCTGACACAAGATAGTGTGCCATTTATAGATAGCTAAAAAAGAGGCAGTCATGTCACTAAGTTTTCTGATACTTGTCTTTTGATAGAGTCTTTGTCTTTTTGCTAAAAAAATGAAATCGTCATCTGATTTTACCAAAATCTAATTTATACCTATGTTAATTATGCAGCCAATGAGCCCCAAGGGATTATATGGGAAGCCAATGGTACATTCTTTATCATCATAAATATTGTATTACTTCAAACGCACTTTGGAAATTCCATTCTCAGCATTTCTTAATGATATTCAGAACTCCAGGACAGAGCAGCCTCTTATCATCCGATGTTAGAACAAGTTCTACTGCTTGTGTATTATTTTTTCAATTACTGCAATATCAATCTTCCTTTATATTTCAATAATCCAGTAAAAGATAATATCACTATGCTAGTAAAAAGGGTTGCTAAAATTTCTACTTAAATGCTTTTTGAACAAAAAATTTATAACAGTTGCAAAACTTTTACCATACTAAGAAAAATCCTGTACACAATATTTTAGGCCATTTAAAAAACAAACAAACAAACAAACAAACAAACAAAAAACCAAAAAAAAACCCAAAAAACCCAACCCCAACAAACCAGCAAAAACCCAGCATACTTTCAAGTATGTGTATTAATCTCTCCTATTCTTAATATACTAAAATGCTACTGCATGTCTTAATTAAAACAAATCCACCAGTTGTGGAAGAAGATTTTATTTCATGCCTGCAAAATATGTACACAAAGTAATTTAAGTGCAATAATTATTTCCAACATTTAGAAGTCTTTCTTTATGGACCTCTATTCACAATTGCCTTTAGCATCTCTCTCTAGCTGACTTGCCACAGCTCCTTCATTTCTAAGGATGTGCTTGCTCCTGAAACTGCTGTGCCTTGGAACTACTTAAGTGTTTGACTGTTAATTGCTGAGTACTGACATTAAAAAAAAAACCCACCTTGATACAAACACCTGATGTGCATTCCTTTCCCTTATGGCCCTTAGTCTGTAAAGGCACAAATAGAACTTGTTCCTATTGAAAAGCAAATTGTGCAACTGCTCTAAAAGGAAAGAGCCTTGCAAATCACCTAGTCCCAAGCAGAAGATAGAAATCACCTTTACATTGTATTTTCTGTTTAAAGACACTGCTGTTCATTATGTGGATTCACAATATAAAATCTGAGCTGAAAATGTAATGAAAAAGACACTGTGAGTGTGTCACATAGAATTCTACCTGCGTGTTTGGCAACAGACTACATAGAGAACATGTCCAGCTGTGTGGTTGAAGGGTCAGAAACTCTTGCTGTGCACTGCAGACTACTTTCATACTCTGTGTATCTCTTACTACAGCTATATAGGTGCTGGTTTGCCTTGCTGTAAACGACATTAGAAACTCTGACCCACAGCTGTAGCTTTCGTTTTGGTTCTTCAGGGACTGGTCAAAGGTTGGGAGTGGAACGGGAATTTGTTTTCATGGCGTCCCTCCCAGCCCCACAGCACTTATATGTGGTTTCCTCTCAGCTGCTCACAGGTCCGATAAGCACAGCTAGTGGGACTAATCATAGCCCAAAAGCCGTGTGGAAACAATGCTGAAAGCTTCTTCAAATTGGATATACCTCCTCTTGCATTTCAGAAGCAGTATGGGGAAGAGAAGATCAATGTATAAAGAACATCTTTTTTTTAGGTTAAATTGGATATACCCATTTCCCCAAACCAGCACAGAACAAGGTTGTAATCCCAAATTCAACACTGCATCAGAATGACAGCTTTTAGAAATCTCTAAGATACTGCCTCCCCATCATAATTCAAGACACAAGTAGAAGTCATGTGTCCCAAAGAGGAGATGGAAAGAATGAATCATGCAGTGTTCCTGAAATTAATTTAAGATGTTAAGTTCCAAATTTAAGATGTTTAAAGATGTAATTTAAGATGTTCTAAGATGTAATTTAAGATGTTCAGTTCCAACTAGAGTAAATTCTCAAATATCACTTATTTATTAATTCCTACTCCCACTCTATTTGTATCAGCACATTTCAGGCTTTAATGTAAAGTTCAGATGGAATATAGTTAAGCATGACAACTACTATTACTCAGGTGTGATAGAAAATGTATGTTTTAGGTCTAGATATGCAATAGGAGATAATAAACAAATAAGAAGAAAAGGCAAGTATAATGATAAAGTCAAATAGATTATACAAAAATGCAGATTTCTTTTTTCCAAATTCCAGAAAAAATTCCTGTTCATTAATTTTAGACAGGTCTTTTTAATGGGCCTTGTTTCTGAGAAATGTTTACAATAAAGTAATTATAATTTCTTTTCTTTATTTGTTTGTAAAGACAGGCACTATTAATCCAAGTTTAGGAGCTGATCAAAGTAGACTTTTTAAAAGGAGCTTTTATTTCTGTAGCTAAACAGAGAAGAGTCTATTGCACATGTTTTCCCTATACTTTTGGATAGTGGATACTTCTTTACAGATTTTTATTAATCATAAGAGAACCACATTCAATATTTGTCAAATGGAGACTTCCCTGACAGAGTTGAGAGACTGCATTGTAAAGAGTTGGAAAGTCTTTTTTCTTTTTCATCTTAGGCATGGAAAAAACCTCTTAAGGAATTTCTCACAACTTCCATGATGATTGATCAACAGACAAAAATGTTATTGTCAGGCTAAGCTTACTAGTACCTTAAATGCAAGATGTTTTCACTTTTGAAAGGTTCTTATACTGTCCTTCATTTATTGGGAATACCATATTGTATTTCTATATCTCCGGAAACCCTAGATCTATTAATATGGGGACACTGTTTCACAAAGACTGTCTGCACAATACTGTCATCTGTTACTTTCATGATCTAGAGCAGGTTGTTTTTTTTTTTCAGGATTTTCCCCCCTAATTTATTATTTATTCTTTGTTAGATGTGCTTTTCTAAATCAGTATGATTTTGGTGCGATGGCTATTTTGGCAGGGAAAGCTGCAACTAAAGAATCATCTGGAGGTTATTTGACAGGTCAATTGGGATTGAAAGCCATAGAAACTGCAGAAAAAAATACAAACCCAAGCTACATAGTTGAAAACAGCTGAGGAGTCATCAAATACTGAGGACTTAGAGACTGGGAAGTGTTCATTGCCCTTCAGAGTGCTTCATCCTGCCTTTGTGTTTCATTGATACTCCACCTAGTTCCTTAATCTGTTACTTAAAATATGCATTTATCTGTGGGAAGGAGGAGCTTTCCAGTTAAGATAACTCCCACATTCAGCTTCACCTCTAGCTCCCCTCCTCCCTTGCTGCAAAAAGGTCAAACCAAGCACCAGATCCAGTCTACACACTAATGTGATCTGTCCACACAGCACTCATAATCCCAGGGCCTAAAAAAACCAAGCATTTACTTCAAGGGAACTTACTCGAAGTCAAAATTCAACCAGGAGGCTTGACCAAAGGAGCAATTCTGCTGCTTCCTATCTCACTCTTCATGCGTGGTGCCCAGTGGCCACGTTGCTCTGAGCGAACAGATAAGGCACTGTATCCCTTCAGATTTGATTGCTTTGAGTTCATGTCAGATCTCGTGTCACAATACCTCTGGTGGCTGATACCTGCCTAGCCTCCATCAAAAATGCAGCTAGTAATGTTTCTGTCATCCATCTAGGTCTCATCAGCACAGGGAAGTCAGGAGCCTCATTTGTGATCGTAGATAACATTAACCTTATTCACTGCTAACATAATGTTAGTCTTCCTAAAAGGAAAATTAAGATTAAATTCACTGATATAATAAGGATAAATTTCTGCTGACCCATTCAATGTTTGTCTAGTGTTAGAACTTATTAATAAAATACCGTAGATTTACATAGTCATTTGCAAACATGTGTCATTTTAATGCCATATAAGAGTTATATGACCACGGTCTGAGCTACTTATCTGTCAGATAATTGCTGATTCCACATACTAAAGCTATCCATAGGTTTTCAGCATCTCTCTTGATTTGTGCTGACATTGTGCTTTTTATACTACATACCTCTTCCTCTATTATGTATTGATTTTTATTCCTATTAACTATACAATTGTTTTCATCTTTTTTTATCTTCCTTTTTAAGGTACTTACGTCACATGAATTCATCTGTCATAGCTGAAGGCAGTCTAATTCAATAAATTATACTTAGCTTCTAATGTATGAAAACAGTGGTTTCATACAACATTCAGGTTATATGAAACAACAACATAAGTTAAACAAATTATAAGTGCCTTTATACAAATGTAAATAGTTTCAAACTCCATTCTTTTTTACTGGTTAAATATTCCATTGAGATACTTCAAAATACAATGGTGAAGCTAGCCACATACAAACATCAAGCATTTTAAAAATTGTAGCTTGATAGGAACTGGATCCACAAACAAAGCCATTTTATTTGACTAAAAGGGTGATTTCTCTCAAGGTTTCCCTCAGTGACCTCCCATGGTCATCTAATAAAAAAAGCTCTTTTATGGTCTGGGCAGCTGCTCTTTGCACAGTGTGTACAAATGTGACTCTTGACTATCCTAGAATCTGGGAGCAGCAGCCTACCCTTAGGTGTCCTTCTGCACCCCCACAGCTGTACCAAGCATACTATAGCCACAGTGAAGGGCTGAACCCCAAGAATGCACAGCTCAAGTCCTAATCTCTGCAGACACCGAGACACAACAACCCAAATTCTGCCATTAACACAACTACGTTGTGGGGAGCATAAGATAAGGCAACATTTTTGAAAAGACATAAATAACTTTGGCATTTAAATCACATCAAATTATTGGATGCTAAGCTCTTCAATACCTTAAAAAAGTAACGCTGTAGGGTTGTCCTTGTGAGGCAGAAATTGAAAGTGAGATGGGATG
Organism: Mycteria americana; assembly: GCF_035582795.1. Classification (NCBI taxonomy): domain Eukaryota; kingdom Metazoa; phylum Chordata; class Aves; order Ciconiiformes; family Ciconiidae; genus Mycteria; species Mycteria americana. The sequence continues at coordinate 109,410,443 of NC_134365.1, read as the reverse complement.
GGAAGTTACAAAGCACATACTATTTTGATACTAATTCCACTGTGAGAGCATTATCAGAGGGCAGTTAAGGAAGATGATTTTCAGAAGTGAATAGGCATGTAAGGTAGCACATGAGAAGACAGCAACAAGGAAGAAATATTGGTGAATGACCAGTTCTCATCCAATGTGCTTTGCAGTAACTCCTCCCCACTGATTCTGAAATCAGCTGGGCCTTCTCAATTGCAACGTTTAAAGCTTTGAACTTTGGACCCTCAGCATAAGCAATACACATGTCTTAAAAAATTGGACATGGGAACCTAGATAATGAATGAGGGAATTGAATCTTCCCAAACCTAAACAAAATGCTGTTTCATTGCCTGCTATGTGGTATTATTAGAAACTAGACTATAAAATTACCTAGTGTGTCTCAAATCTGATCTGATTTGGGGTGAACACAGAATATGATCCTTGCACATCTGTGACTGTCTTCTTTTTCCCCTCTGAACCTGCACCAAACTGAAAACCCTGAGGGGAAGAGTGTGTCTTACTGGTGAGCAGGTCTTCCCTCTTCCTTTCATCCAACACACGCGCTCAGGTATTGCCACATCCCTTAAAAAGCCAGGCTTGGGTCCCACTCCTTTAGCTGCCAGAAGATGAATCTTGTCTCTGGACAAGAGAAGCGAGTGCTGTCCCCTTGCTCAGGCTCACCACACTCTGGCCTTTTAGCTTCCATCAAGACTCAACTATTCAAGACTCCACCAATCACTAAAAGAGCTGTGTCCCAGGGTGCCTACCAATCTAAGCTTCATGGCATGAGACTCCTAATTTTACTCTAAATAAATTATCCAGTGTTTCGAGGCTAATAATAAAATCTCACAAGAAAAAAGTATAGTCCTTTAAAAATGCTGAATTGCCTGACTAGATTTATTTTATCAGCTATTTCTATAGTGTAAGCAATTACAAAATCACCTAGGCTAATGCAGTTTACTTAATAATTTTGCAGTAAATTAATCTTGGGCATCTCATACTCCAGAAGAGAAGGTTTTTGAATAAAAGTAATATCTTAGAAAACTGTTTTGGATAGCAAATTGTATCAGATGATTTCTCATATCTGAGAATTTTCCTATCACAAGTGGAACCTTAGCAATAGGATATTCTAGCAGTTCCCCTAACCACCACCTTCAAGTACCTTCAAGGACACTACACCAAGTGAATGAAAACATAGGGACCTCAAAAACCTACTAATGAGAAAGCCTGCTACGCAAAGACTGGAACAGCTATGGCTCCTTTCCACTTACAGGGCTAATATATGTAGGCACTATACAAAACTGGTATTTGATACCAAGAAATAAAAATTCCAAACCAGCTATTTTCAAGTTTGGTGTCAGGAGAAAGAAGTTGCAGAACTGGAAGAGGAGAGGACATTTTGCACAGTTGTGTTTGATTTTTTTTTTTTTTAAACCTCTCTTCCCCGCCTCTGCAGTAAAGGTGTAGCTCATTCAGAAACACTGCTTACTGTCAATCATGGATGGAAAAAGAACAAGGCTAGAGCCTGACTACAGCATCGATTCCCTGCTACAGCTCTTTGAAGTTATATATGTACACATAAAAAAAAAAGTTTTCTATTTTTCTTTTTCAGCCTAAAGGACCACCTATATTCTACTGATATCTCAAGTCTGACTGAACCAACTTTAAGGTTAAGACCACGTTTGCTGGAAGTTCATCATCTTTCTTATTACGTGTGGTCAGGAGCTCAAATCTTACATTTTGATTTTGCCTTGGGAGCTTGGATAGTATCACATAAATATTTGGATTAATTCTGTAGTCATGCAGTATAGCCCCAATTTCATTTACTAATTACATTCCAGATGTACATTCCATGCAGATACTTACCACTAATTGAAGATATTTAAAATAATTGCTCTAATGAATGCATCATTAAGAATTTCATCTAATAATTCTACTCCAGATTGTTTCCAAAAAAACCTCAGGAGATCCAACCAATGATTGCATCTACACCAAAACCACTGTTTAAAGTTTGGTATTTGAAAAGTATCCTAAGCCTACTGTAACAAAAAAATGAGTTGAATTCAACAGTATCCATCTCTGATTATGCCAATAAGATATCAACAGTAAAGAATTTGGTTCTATGGCTCTTAAGAGCTTGATTGTTAAATTCATAATGACATGGGACCTGTCTCTCATTCGGTAGAGGAAAAAGAAAAACAGCAAAAAACAGATCCCCAAAATGAGTATGTACAGTTGAGGAGCCCAGTTTACTGTCACTGAATTTTATTCTCCTTTTCATTTTCAGTAATTGCAGTAAAATAGCTGCTCTTCAGGGACATATTAGGAAAAGAATAGTAATTAAGCTGAGGAAGGTATAATCTGTATAAAAATGAATTAGAACTGGCTCATTCTAAAACAAACGTATTATAGATTCAAATGAAAACTTAGCTGTACTCTGTGAATAGCTTATTCAAAAACACTTCCAGATTTCTAGATGTCAGCTCTGTCACTTTGGGCACATTTATTATCCTCCTCAAAATGTGTAACCCTTCAATGTGAAAAATGGCATCACTGAGGAGTCAACACTTTCCTTTCCCTAAGGAGCCATGCCTGGGAATACAGCAAAAATCCTAAAACCAGATAAATAGAAACTCATTTTATGAATGAGCCTGCACAGTTTATCAACACAATCACTTAAATTGTCCATGTTATTTTAGCAAAACATATAGCCCATGCTCTATTTTTAATCTAATTCCAGCAGTAAAGAAATCAACATCTCAAGGGCTTTTAAAAGCTAGTTTTCCAGCACAGCTTTGAGTTGAAGCAGTTTACTAAAAATAAATAAATTCACTGTTTAATAGTTCCTATACGTTGTTTCCAGCTAGTGAACAGAGAAAGCAGGACTAACAATCCAAAAACAATCGCTTTTTAGATGGTGCGCTTGACAAAGTAAGGCAGTGAAACCTGTAGTTGGATGTATTTTATGGGACCACACAGTCCAAAGAAACTAGACAAAAAAAATTTGTGGACTATTGGCACATACATTATCTACCAAATTTTCATAAAATGGCACAGACATCAGTGAAAGATACCATCAAGTTCACTGGACTTCACATTCCTGCGAGGTCAAAACCGGTCTGCTTCCAAGTTTATGTGACGTTGTTGCTTTCCTCTCTCCCACTCCCTCACTCCAGTGTTAGACCTTCCCTTATTGAAGGGATTAGAAATACACATCTTATTCTGTCAAGTCTAAATACTAGATTTATTGTTAAAATTATTTTAGTCAATATTTACACAGAAGAAAATAAAAGGGCTTTAACCATACCTCTTAGATTTCTTCACTATAAATTATAAAACCAGAAATTAAATTAAACAGAAAGCAAAATAAAGCATGACCCTCCCTAGCCACTAAATCATCTGTGGCAACCTGTACAAATGGATGTATTTTGGAATGTTCCCAAAATCAAACTATTGAAGCTAGCTTTAAAACAAGATGTGAATTAGCTTGCCATGCTCCACCCTTGACTTAACCCTCAAAGGTATGGCCAAAAATTTTCTAGACAAGCAGATGAGGAAGGAAGCGCAGTGTCACTGAGAACAAGAAAGTCATACAATTTCTTTCCTATAATTTTGCAAAGCACTGCCCTCTGTATAGAAAATGTGAGAAATGTGGCCCATGAAATGCTCTACTACCCCCAGAACAATCTGTTGTGTGATAATAATATTACTGTTTCTTATTTTTAATTAAAAATTATATTTCAATGATTATCACATTACATTGCATTTCTGAGCATCATTCAATATTTTCAACTTCCATCTTCCAATGACATACAAAAAACCTATAGATTAAAATTTATAAAACAGTAAAGAAAACAGGTGAGAACAGCTTCTTCTAGGATACAGCCCTAAGACTTGGAAAATGCATAACAGTTGTGTATGAAATTTATGCAAGCAAGGAGGGTTAGTAAAGCTTTCCTATCAGACTAGAAATACTGGTTTTAATTATTTTAAGAACAATTGCAACCAAATTTTATAAAATACCCAAGAAGATCTGAAATACTGTGCAATAACATTCTGGTCTATGGATACACGTACACACAGAACAGCTCCCTGTCATGCTCTTAATGCTGATGGATAAGACGCTGGCTCAGTTCCAGTCTGACACACACGGGCATGCATTACAGCATGTCCTGGAAGACAGGCAGTTGGTTTTGAGTATGCAGGACTAGAGAAAAACTACCTTCCGTAGCATGCCATATAGTAAAAGAGGTTTAAAATCTAATATAATAAGGAGTTTGTAAAGTAGTCTTCATTTTATTTATGAAACACTTGACAGTGCATATCAAATGCTGGAGGATATCACAAGTGATTTACCTACATTATTTATTTTGTAGTGCATACAAAAAGAGAAACATGCCCCAGCTCCTTATTGTATGTTAATATTAAATCATTACACACGGCAGCTGTTTTGTGTTCCGTGTGGTTTTCGGTTTCTTGCTGACAGGTGTCCAAATCACAGAAACTATCCCCCACATGTAGTGGCAGCTGGCCACACTGTCATCTCCGAGATACCAGAAGTGGAAAAAGAGGGAGTTTGTTTACTGGGATGATTAATACAATCATTAGATAGCTCTCTGTTGGGTTTGAAACCCAAGCACAATTTAGAACAGTGTATTTTGAAGTATTTCAGAAATACAGTTTTTCTATCATCATAAGCAGGATGTTGTTTTCGTATGGAAAAAAACCCTGATAATCACTTGAAATATTTAGTGAAAAAGCTGAAATATAATTTGCAATGTTCTCCTTCAATTTAGTGAGCTTTCCATAACATGGCTGTGTTCAAGTCAGGTAATCCTATCATTGTAAGAATTCAGTATAGTACACAAACAGACCATGTCATTCCTACATATCTGAATTCGGGTTGTTGTGTACTTTTTGAACGTTGTAGTCATTTTTCTGATAATAAGTCAGATGAGTTAAAAGAAGACAGAGGTTTAATTTACAAGGTAACATTAGGTCTAACATGTATTGTCACGTTTTTACTTCATTTACACTAGGAACACAAATCAACAATACTATTTTCAGCTGCCTGTTGGAGTGACAGTCCATCCAATAGTACAAGAACTGCTGATACGCACTGAAAGATATAATGCAATAAGGCTTGCAACACCAGGTAAGGCAGAAGGTCAGCCTCTGGGGGATAGTGGAACCCCACCGCACGCTGCTGTCCTTGCAACTGAGTGATCAAATGCCGCTGCAATGATAGTAGGAGAGACGTGACAGACCTCGACGGGCTTTATAGAAACGAATCTCATTGAAAGGAACAGTGGCTGAAGAGCAAACGTTGGACTACTTCACTAAACAGCCTTTCCCAAACTCCAAGTCTGCCCGACATGCAGTGATCCCAGCTTTTCCGAAGTTTACAATTAGAAAAGAGAAGCTGAAGTCCAAGTGGGCTTTATCTCACACTGACGCTCCTCCATTTTCCCTGTTAACTTCCAGGCTTTAAAGGGTTTAGCAAACTATTAACCATCTTGGTTGCAGTCTCATTCCCTTAAGAAATTCTAAACCTGATATTGCAGAAAGGCATGGATATTTCATCCTCACACCTGCTAACCCTGGAGGGAAATATCTTTAAAACAATCTTCTGGGAATGTTTAAAAAAAAATAAAAATCCTTAGAGCACATTCCCCAGAAATTTTAGAAATCTTCAAGAAGCACTGTGCCTTTGAAAAGAAAAGGAAGCAAAAACCCCCAGCAACAAACAAGCCAAGTTAATTCAAA